>NC_138347.1:69230137-69392637 GCF_046562875.1 Panthera onca
AGGACCTGGGAGGTAGCTGGAGTCCAAGGTCCTCGTGTCTTGTCCTGGTTCTGCCACTAGATTGCACACAGTCCCAGACACAGGGGGACATTTGGTCACCTTCTCAGTTTATAGTTAAGAAAACCAAAATCCGGAGAGAAGGGCTGGCATAAGGCTAGAGCCACCAAATTTCAGGGACAGGACCTTCTAACAGTGGCTCCTGGAAAAGTGTCCTAACCTCTCTGGGGTTAGAAGACCTCTAACATTTCTCCTGGATGTGTATTATCTGTATATACAGATGAACATAATTTATAATATGATGTTCACACCTTGTCTGCCTCTTGTGAGCCAAGCACCTGTGGGGCCCTCACATACTTTGGTCTGCGGACAGCAGCTCAGACAAGCTACCCTTAACTATTCCTCAGGGACCTGGATGAGCGTGTTAAGGGAACTTGTGTGACAGTAGCTAGTCACTTCTGGTTCTGAAGTGATGAGCTAGTCTGCTATTAATTAGGTAAGTCTTGTGCACCAGGAAGCAGAACGTATATACAGTAGCCAAAAGCCACAGCCACAAGCATGCACACCCTTCTCAGCAAGGAAATTCCAGAAGTTCATTCATTCCTGTGGTTCACATCTATAAGAATCTTCTTCCAGATCCCAACTTCTTAGGCCCCGGATGTTTGTCTTATAAAGCCTGTTCCATGGCTGGACAAAGACACACTGACACAATCAACTCCCTCTTGACTACTTAGAACATTTATGTTATCAGGGCCACATGTTGATCATCTGGGCCAACCAAGCCAGGTTCATCAAGTTTGTGCTCCCAACAGAGAAGAACCCCCACTTAAGGGTTAAAATGCACATAGCCTGTCCACATACACACCGCTGTGTGTTTCTGAGCACCTGTAATGACCACCATAAGCATAAATAAGATGAGAGGTTCAACACAGCATGTTAGACACTACATCCTCCCAATATGGTGACATAAACCTCCCAATATGGTTGACATAAACAAGAGTGAGAACACACGCCTTCCTTCTGACTCACTGCCAGTGGCCTCCATTTGCTCCCATGATCTCCCTCCCTCATACCCTGGCTGTCCTCCCCACCCCTGCCCTGCCTTTCCTTCCCCATCGAGGTGGAGAGTTCTGGGTGAAGAGTTCAATCTGTAGTCTGAGCAACACAGGTGGATGGGGCATCCTCGGGTCTGGCACTGGTGTTTGCCAGGCCTGGGCCTCTCTGAACCCCAATCTCAGGTTTGCACTGGCAGTGGGTCAGCAGGAACATAGCAAACTGTAACTGACCTTCCGGAGAGAGGAACCTCTGCTCAGAGGTGTCAGCTCAACTGTCTCTCAGTGGGGAGGAGAGAGCATCTCTCTCTGCCAACCCTCTCTCAGAAACAGGGACACTCACATGCAGGGGGAAAGCCCTTCCCCACATCAGCTACCAGGGAAGGAAGTGCAAGGCAACAGGAAGATCAACAGGCCACCACCAAGTATTAGCTGGGGGACCTTGAGGACATAGGGTCTGGAATCCTATTGAAGAGGCCAGATTAGCAAAAGACAATAGAACCACAGGGACTAGGAAAGTGGGGTTGGAAACAAAATAGCTAGTGAGGCAATGGCCTGTTCACAGGCCCTAAAACCCTTCATGGCTTTCCACTCCTGGACCCAACAATCTACACCCTGTGTGGGACACTCCGCCAACACAAAAGCAGCAGTTTCTCAGCATCAGCCTAGAGGGGAACATGGCCCCAACATCTGCTGGGTGTTAAATGTTCTCTGCCCCACAGGAACAAGATTGGCACAGGACTCTGAAGAGAAGTATGCTCTCTGCCTCCCTGCAAACACCCATTCTAGTTGTTAGAGCATTTTCTTCTAAGCACCTCAGGTAAGCTTCTATCCAGTGGGCGCAGCCACCAACCAGCTAGGCCTCTCCAGCCATGGCTGATTAGGCCCAAAACAGAGCTTCCTGCGTGCTTATCCATACCAAATATAGCCACTCAGTTACGAGTGCACTTCCAATTACTAACCTCCATTTCTCATAGTTATAGAACATTTAACAAACTGCTGTCATCTGGAGCTCTTACCATTAACGTGTAATGCAGAGAATCAGTTTTTGCTCTTAGTCTGGTGTTTCAGCATTACCCGGTGTGCCGTGTCACTTTTCTTGGAGAAAGCAGTCCCTAGGACTTCCCAGAGCCCAGGACCTGATGTGGGGAGATTCAAGACATGAGATACTCAAGAACCCTTGCCATCAACTTTGCTCTGCCTCACAGCTATCGGTCAGGGCTGGGTGCTACCTCTCTAATGGCTTGTCCCTCTTGGTTTCTGGGCCCAAGTGAAAAATCGGACTTTCCTTTTAATGGGATCTGCTCCCTGTGGCATAGATAAAATGAAACGAGAGAAAGATCAGCACCGTCTTGTTTACACCGGTTTCAGTTTAAGTCTTCATAATGGTACTTTCTCCCCCATGGAAAGGTCAGGTTCTCCCACCAGGCCACTCCAGGAAGCTGGGATTTGGCATGAACACCTGCTTGCTCAGGGATCCTCTCTTAGCTGACCTCAGAAGGTTCCTGTCAAGTATATATATCCTGGCCTCCAAAGCAAACCTCTCTCTCTCAAGTGAGGCCACGTTTTTCTTTCCCCTTATGTCTTAACCGGAGAGTTAAAATAGTATTCATGTGCTAAAAGGTAACTTCGGGCTTAAGTCCAAAAACAGTCAAAGGGAGCTTGTCCCCACACTCACCACTTGTATTCCTCAACCAAACAGCAGGACAAAAGATTCACAAAAGGCCCAGCTATTTCTTCACTTAGGCAATCCCCAAAGCATTTATCTGTTTGTTCATGTACAAAGTGAGGGCATCTGTCTGGCTCCTCTGTGGTCTGGAACACCTCTGGGCTGAGACTGTCTGTAAGAGATGCTGCCTAAAGAAGGTCCTTTGCCTCTTCTGTTGCAGGCAGGCATCTTGGGGCACTCAGGGTCACACTAGTTCTCCTGTGGGCACAGGGGAGGAGGCCTCCTCCACAACCCAACCCCATTTTTCCTGCAATCCAAACCTAGGCTTGGCTTCCAGGCTGAATCGCAGCTGGTCAGCTTGGTGCTCTGCACAGCAACGGGCTTCCCCATAAGCCTGCCTTGACAGAGGCAACAGAACAGAGGGTAGACACCAAGAGGTAAACAGAGCCCACCCCAGGCCAAGCCCCGATCTGCTTAAAGTTATCATCTTCTGCCATTTGAACTTATTTCTGCACTAGCCATACATGAGCTTTTCTATTAAAACTCAAGAACTTCTCTGAGGAGAAATGTTCCCAGGTACACAAACAGGGGAAGGCTCGGCTGGCAAATTATCTACTTGTACTGCTTCTGCTCACTGAAAATTTTAATAGTCATGCACCAGATCTGTGGGATGGGTGAAGAAGGAATCAAGGAGAGAGGAGTTCCTGGCCAGAGGGAAATACAAATTCCAGCTACAGGTGGGGAAGCTTGGGAATAACCACCCTGATTAGCCTTCAACTAAACAGGAAGTGGGGCAGTATTCAAATGTTACACCTGGGCCACCTCTCCATCAGG
This sequence comes from Panthera onca, assembly GCF_046562875.1. Classification (NCBI taxonomy): domain Eukaryota; kingdom Metazoa; phylum Chordata; class Mammalia; order Carnivora; family Felidae; genus Panthera; species Panthera onca. Next base: position 69,233,690 of record NC_138347.1, read on the forward strand.
CTGGGCCCACTTCAGCATCAGGGAATCTTAATCCATTCACTCTTAAGTGCTTGAGGTGACCAGCAGAACAATTATCATCAACCTAGAGTGGCCTTCTCCTTCCTTTTCAACATCTAAGGTGACCATGTGACAGATTATCCAAACCAGGACTCTTTTGACAGTGAAAAGGGATCCTATTAATCCTTTTGCCGGGACTGTCTAGGGGAACCAGGATGAATGTGTGGCCACTCCCATCCTTCCACAGTCTTCCTAGTCTACACGTGAGACGTGACTTCACAGACGTCTTCCTTGGCCACATTCACCCTATTCATGCTTCACCTGCCTTCAGTTCAGGAAACGGTTATGTTATTTCACACACTGGGTTATATTTGAACATGTTCTCATATATGTCCTTCCCCCTCTTCTAGACAGTGTCTTGATTGCTGACTCCCTGCATGAACTTTGAACTCACTCCAGTCCCCCTCTTCCAGACTCTTTTGTCATTGTTCATAAACAGTATCTGCTAAAGTCTAGTTGTGGAAAGGGTTACAGATGACTTTTTTCCTGACGCAAATACTATTTTTTATGTACATTTCTCCTGTTTTTTTTTCTATATATGTGCCTTTCAAATCAAAATTATATTCATATAGGGGCACCTGGGTGGCTCAGTCAGTTAAGCGTCCGACTTCGGCTCAGGTCATGATCTCATGGCCCATGAGTTCAAGCCCCGCATCAGGATTTGTGCTGACAGCTTGAAGCCTGAAGCCTGTTTCAGATTCTCTCTCTCTCTCTCTCTCTCTCTCTCTCTCTCTCTGTCTGTCTGTCTGCCCCTCCCCCACTCACACTCTGTCTGTCTCTGAGAAATGAATAAACCTTAAAAAAAATTTTTTTAATTATATTTATATAGTATCAATGCCTTCATTTTCATACTTTTCTTCAGGCTAAGCCACAAACTTTTTCCTGGTTATGGAACACTCTTTATAAGTCTCATTTTTAATGACTTTGCAATATTCTGCCAAGTGGATGAACCATAATTTACTCAGTCGTGCCCCTGTTATTTACCATTTAGGTTGCTTCCAATTTCACTAAAAACAGATGACCTCACAAGTCACAGTTTCATGCATATAACTTTTCCTTCAGTCTAGATTATTTCCCCAAGATATATTTTAAGAATTTCAATTACCGAGTCAAAGTGCATGAAATTTTTATGGCTTTTGCATCTGGGTCCTCTTGATTCATGTCAGCCTACTACCTGGGCTGGCTCATGGCCCCCTAAATATTTTTCTCTCCTTCTTCAGCTCCAGTTTGAGCTTGAGCTCCTTGATCTAGTGCCAGGCCTTAAGCAAGGGCCAGGTCTAGGGATTCCTGCACAGTTTGGAGGGATGTGCGCTTAGATATCCAACCAAGTTAGGCAAGGCTTGGGAAGTGAGGCAAGTGTTGAGCAAGACGGGAAAGGATCCAACTGGAAGGAGTCATGAAGTTCAAGACCACTGTTGTTATCAAGCAAAACCTAAAGGCCTTCCGCCCTCTCCTATACAATGTTGCCAGTACAGGTAGTTCTGGAATGGCATGGAGAGTCTTTTCCATGCAGCTGAGTCCTACTCTAATCTCAAAGTCCCACTGCTCTGAGGCCTAGATCTAGCAGGATCTATAATATGGGGTCACAGGCACCTATCCAGGACCAAGTTCCCATGAATCTGTGAAAATATGAAAACAAGGATGGTGCGTGGTTTTGCATACACTCAATGTATATAGTTTAACAGGCCATCCTTCAATCTAATTACCTTTTTGGTAATTAAAATATTCTCTCATTCATTTGTAAAAATGTCCACAGCTTTGTTTAATTGGTAGTTTGTTCATCACTTTTTTAAATGTTTACTTATTTTTGAGAGAGAGAGACAGACACAGAGCATAAGTGGGGGAGGGGCAGAGAGAGAGGGAGACACAAAATCTGAAGCAGGCTCCAGGCTCTGAGCTGCTAGTGCAGAGCCTGACGTGGGGCTCAAACTCACAGACCAAGAGATCATGACCTGAGCAGAAGTCAGATACTTAACCGACCCTGGAAACAGCAGTGAATGCCACAAAGGCACCGTTGGCAAAAGCACCCGACAGCTTTTCTGACTGTAATGTAAGGTCCTGACGTTAAGCTTTTGGTTACTGAGGCATCCACTTCAAAGACATCCATCTCAAACAAGCACACCGCCAGCTAGATGAAGAGCCAAGTCGCCCCACCCTCCAAGTTCGCTTTTTAGAGAGCTGTGGTTGACTTAAACCACTGGTCCTTTGACCTTTCCCTTCCCACACTTTAATTCCCACTCTTAGGTTTTAAATTTACCAATAAAGAGTGATCCTGGGAGACCCTAGGCCCCCACCTTTGGCCCCAGAAAAGCAGAACCCCAAGACAGCTCTCACTCTCTCCCCATGACCTCGCTGTGTGGCCCCAGGCATGCCATGTACCCTCTAGGACTCATACATAAGTAATAACCCCTGTCTTTTCCAAGTTCCCTGATGCTTGTTGCTAAGGTCTTATCTTGTAATAAGGACCACAAGGTCTGGTCCAGCCACAATGCTGGCTCTGGTCAGGGAAATGTCTGTGAGGGCTCACCACAAGCAGTGTGGGCCCAGGTAAGTGCTACCAGGCATTTCTGCTGATGGCGGCACCAGGGATAAGCTGACAGAAAATATGGCCCCTGCTTAGCAGAGCTCAGGCTCTGTCTGGCCACAGTGCCTGAGAGGTTGTGGGGGGAGGGTGGGAATCACGTCCGTAGATCTTTGCATCTCCATGGCAGAGTGGCCCGCACACTCAGTTCTCATTAAACATTTGCTGAGGACAGGGTTTTAGAAAGACAGGAACACTTCCTGGAGGGTTAGTGGGGACACTGGTTTCGTGCACAGTGGAGGGCCTGGAGGCAGTTAGTGGGGCGGGGTGCGGGGGAGGGGCGGTGAAGTCAGCCAGCTGCCTGGCTTCCAACCCTAGCCCTGCTGCAGGATCTTCAGCCAATTCTTGAATCTCTGTGTCCTCACTTGTACAATGGAGAGGATGGTAATAGTACTTGCCTCAAGAGGCTGTGAGGACTGGAGCCCTCAGCGAGTGCTTGGCATCCAGCAGCCCTCAATAAATGTGACCTGGTTGTAGCAGTAAGAGTAGCATCAACCAGGTGCTAAGTAAACCAGCTGAGTGTGTTACCATGAAGTCAGATGGAAAGGTCACAGCCCAGAGAACCAAACTGAAACCAAAGATGCATCTGACTGGCCAGAGAAGTTAAGGATATAACAGGGAAAATTAAATTTGTACATGAAGGAAGAAGAAGAAGAAAAAAAAAAAAAAAAACGAGCCACACTTTCCCTTCCTTCTCCATGGATGTCAATGATAGGAAGCGATGAAATTGCGTTGATGTCAATAATAGAAACACGATGAAATGCTCCCGCCAAACCCAGCTTTCTCCAATGATAGGCGCATGCCAAAACCTAACCACAAATGGCCAAGATGAGTTGGGGGAAGCAGAATTGGGATACACAGTTCAGGGACTTTCCTGAAGTATGGACATTCCACAGACAGATAATTTCCGGTGCCACAGAAAGCTCTGGAATTTAAGAAGTCTGAGGGAGGGTGGGGTGGACTGGAAAGCAGAACATTGGCCACAACCAGCAGAAGGACAAAGGCCCGCGTTTGCAGAGGCTGCTCCTAGCTCTGTGACTGAAATGGAATGCTGTACAAATTTAATATCAGTGATGCAGATAAAATAATGTCAGCAGACTGGATAATTAAAGAATTTTGGCTCACTTCATCACCCTCTCACTTTCTGGAGGGAGGTTAAGAGGAAGAGGAGATGGGTCCAATAAACCAAGAATTCCTCTGAGTTATGAGTATATTTTTAGTTACTCCTGACATCTGGGATAGCAGAGACATTATTTCAGGATCAAATCCTGATCATGCCCTTTACACTGGGCTAAACATCACTCTCAAAAACGCTTTGATGAAAATGTAATTATTTTAAAGATATGCACAGGCTAATTGAGACCATATTGAGGGAGTCTTTAGCTTCCAAAAGAAGACATTTCTGGCTGAGTGCAACAGATGCCATTAAAGCAGTTGCCACCATTCATTCCTCACCATCTCCCCAAGTTCCTCCCTGGACCTGCACTTGAACCAGACCTGCTCCGCTCAGGACCGGAGCTGCCCAAGACCAGAGAGTGACCACTGGGTCACAGCCAGGTCCTTACAGAGGAGTACTGGATCCAACCACTTGTTCCCACTTGCTTTTTAAAGCATGGGCTGTTGACAAAGAAAAGGTGAATCACAGAACCACAGATACAGTATAGGAATCCTGTTCTGTCCCAAACTGGGCAACAGTGGGTCTGGTGTGTGTGAGGCTACTTGCTAGAGCCTGGTCAAGCCAGGAGGCTGGTGATTACAGGCTCAGAGAGGGATGGAACCAAACCCATCAGAGTTAGAGGCAGGACTGAGCCAAGATCCTGGTGGGTCCTTTCATGAGACAAAGCAGGCCTACAGCTAAGATGGACTTCTCCAGCCCCTTACGGTGGGCTGGAGTCCCCATTTAGGACACAGCCTCATCCATGCAGGAACTCCCTCTGGGCATGCCTGACAGTAGAGAATTCTTAGAAAGGGGACAGAAAGGGATGGCAGGGGAGGGAGTTTGGGTCACTGTGTTCAGCTGGGCCTGCTCTCTTAGGAAAGGTCTAGAATATCTCACTAGAAACCTCCTCCTCCATCACCTAGCTCCTGTAGAGAATAGAAACAGAGGTGCTTACTGAGGGGCCATTGACAGATCCCACCCACGGCATCCCAAAAGGCAATCTCCCAGAAAATCCTTCGAGAAGTTCCCACACTCACAAGCAGCCTATTCCATTGCAGGCTGAGGGATGATATGCCTCCTAACTGGACCCCATTCTGCTCCCCGGGGTCATGAAGAGTAAACTCTACTCTGCTACAAGACATGCCTACAAATATTTGAAGACAGTCACCATTTATCCTTTATCCTTCTGTAGACGAAACACCCTTGGCCCTTCCACTATTCCTACGCGGCATGGTTTCCAAACCCTTCCACATCTTCAGTGCATATGCTAGTTTCACCATGACCTTCCCTGTGTGACCCTGAGGGCTGAAGAAAGAACAGAGGAGTAGAGTGGTTAAACATGCAGGTTTGAATCCTAGCCCCATCAACTCACTGTGCCTCAGTGTCCCCCACAGTTTCCTCAGCAGCACCTGATAATCTTAGTTATGAGAATTACACAATGCATGGACAGCCCTTAGAACTGTGAGCCAATAAACATCTGACTAAGCTCTAGCTATTTTTTAACACGATGCTTCGCATATAAGAAGTATGTAATACCTACATAAGTCCTGCAGCTGGATGTCTCAGTCCCATTACTCACCAGCTCCTTACTGATATGACAACAGTACCACCTCTGAGCTCTGATGAGGTAAAGAATGAGGTCTCCTGCTCACTGCCTGGTGAGTAACAAGGAGGTGGTAACACCAGCTTCCTTTCCTATCGATGCAGCATGTGGGAGCCATTCTCCATGGTTCTTTCTCAGTTCTGCACATCTTCCAAGTAGAAGCATGGAGTGACCTTGTTCCAGACTATCTTTTCAAGAATACCTATGTCGTAAACAAGCAAGATTGTGTACGCCTTTGGAGCAAAGCACACGTACACTTACTGTCCATTATACAAGATTTGAGTTCCCTGAGCTCAAGATTTCTCTCTCCCATGTGCACAGGTGCCACGTAGCCCTCTGCATCACCCTGTTGGGACTGAAGCTCAAAGATCCAGTGTGAGAAAATGGTGGTACCCAGGCCACTGTTACCATTGTGAATCAAAAAGTCATTTATGCCTAACCCACAGGTCCCATGACACCGTAGCTAACTCATTAGTTTGCACACAGGTGAAATCTCAGACCCTCCATGGTTATTAACCATAACCTAAAGAAAAGGTAGCAAAACACACTCTCCCTATAGTCTTTATCTTAGACTCTCATCAACCCCATCACATTCTGTCCATGTTTAGTTGCTTCAAAAAAAAATTGTAAGTGAAAAATATTTTTATTGCTTTTTCCTTATCTATTTTTATTGATTTTCATCTTCTTGATTTTCATCTAAAGTTCCCTTCATTTGAGGTCCTTCCAAGGCTTTGGTTTGAAAGAGAGGAAACATCTGTTGAGCGGGAAGACCTCCCTTTTGAGTTCCCGTGTCTGGAATGCACAGACCACGGTTTCTCCTCCCATGTCACTCACTTCTCCCACCTGACCAAGCAGGCCCTCCTAAATCCAGATGCTCGCCCGCAGTATCAGACCCTGGGCTTGTGTTGTATAAACTTTTGGACAAGCTTCTACCTGCATTCCATTTGTGGGCAAGGAAACTGCAAGTCCTGCCACCATCCCAGGATGCTTGTCACTCTCTCCTCACCCTCCACTGAGAGCACTAGGTGGGCCTCTCCATAACAACCATATCACCCCACAAAAGGTGGGGGATGCCTGACCCGAGGGATATGGCACGGCTGGAGGTCAGCGGGACGCGAGCTGGCTAGTTCAGAAGAAGAGGTAAAAACACCGCGGATGTCGTCCTGGAAATCTGGCCCAGAGCCGCTCTAGCTGCAACCCAGAGCAAGCTGAGATCTGAGCAGGCAGCTGTATGAATGGGGCAACAAGGCGGAAATACTGCTATGATATGTGCTCCAGACTCACCCCAGGCACTGAGAAAAGAACACAGTCAGGGATAATGTTATGAATACAATTTCAACTCATCCACTACAATTTCAATTCACCCCAGGTGGCTTAATGGGAGGCTGGTAGATATGGAAGTTGTCAGTGGTTCCAAATCTTCCTCAGGCACCATGAATTAATCAAACACGATCTCTTCCCCGTGCCCCCTGCACCACTTGTTCACATCAAGGGTTCATGCGCTTCACTAACTCTAGCTTGTAGAAACCACTGGCTAGTCAGCTAAGCCTCCAGTGACTTTTATAGTTTTCTCCCTTGGGTGCTTTCTTGCATTTTATAATTACCTTCCCTCCCCACTACAAAAGTGGGGATACCTAGGTCTTGGAATCTGGTATTAAGTTGTTAACTTTATATTCTTTTCAAAAATAAATAAACCAATAAATCTCTTGAACTACAATGCTTTTCCCTTATTCTTATTTTTAATTTTGGGGGTTTTATTTTTAGGTTTTACTGTCTAAAGATTTCTTACAATATTTTTAAGCATGACAGGCTGTCCCAAGATGTCAACATCTGGACATAAGTTACTTGCAGAATTGTGGCATAGTTTTCTTTCTTTTGAAAATTAATTAATCTGTGATGGTTTTAATGGGTATCAAATTAATAAAAAGAGCTTTTATCTTAATGTAGTTTTAGCAGCAGGCTTGGGCTTTATCAAGCCCCATGATCAGGATCGCCTGGAAAAATTTAGTTATTAGGTTCCCAGGGTAACTCCAGGGGATGGACCCTTGGCTTGCAGGCTTATTACCAGCTTAAACTCTGGAGGGCCAAGGATCTGCCCTCATTCCACAAGCAGGGTCTCCTTTATGCTGTCGAGGACTCTCAACTTCTGGTCCTGTCTCATCAAGATGGCCTCCCATCTCTTCAAAGCTCTCAAGGTGTCCCAGCGGAAACTATTCCTATGCTTTCCTATGATCCTATGAGTCCTCTGGTTTCATTATGTCTATGTAAGAAACAAGAAACAGGACAGAATCCAGTTATTATCCCAGACTCCTGATGGCCGGGAAACTCATCTCTCTCCTTATACAGATTAACTCCTAGTGTGCCCAGCCCTTAGGGATCTTTGAGGCTGGTCTACCCCAGACACTACCCCAGTCAGAGATGGCCAGACTTTCAGGCCCAGTTACTCCCCACAGATACAGATCGATGGAACCCAGTCAACAGAAGAGGCCATGACAGCCCCCGAGCACCACCACAGAACTCCTGTCCAGACTCAGGTCCCATTGGGACTCTGCTCTTTGTCAGGACCTGAACTGCTGGTTCTGAATCAGGTACCTCCAAGGGAAGTCATTACGGGCTCCTCCATCCTTCTTAAGCCACAGAAAGATAGATAGATAGATAGATAGATAGATAGATAGATAGATAGATAGAGGCACCTATTTTGCAGAGACAGAGGTAAAGAATCCAACCGCTGCATCAATCAACAGCCATTCAAAGAGTTCCTGACTTTTCAGGGCCCCCCTTCCTCAGGAGGGAGCTATATGACTACATTTAAGGGGCTGATCGCTCCCCAAATCAGGAATCTGACAGTCCTGCTTCCTTCCTGCTCTTCCCATCTGTCTTCTTTGCCACCCAACTCCTTCTACTCAGAATAAGGATATCACTGGCCTCTTTGCCAAGAGCAGGACTCGTTCTGCCCCTTCCTCATCAACACTGTTCCCACAGTCCCGTTGATGGATGACTCTCTAAGCAGCTTCTACAAGTAAGTGTCCACTCAGTAGGTGGTTTAGCCATAGCTTTAAGTGGCTCCAAGTGCAAGCAGGAGAACAGTGAAATAATCCCTGACTTTGGTGAGTTCCCAGTCTAATGGGGGAGACAAGGCCCACAAGCACATAAAAACCCAGGCAATCATCTAGAGGACACTATTCTCAGGCTGGTAATATATTTAATGCTTTCGACTGCACTGGCACAGTCACCTCGTCCATCTGGAGAGACACTCTTCTCTCTGGATGGGGTGTTGCACTCTCCTCTCTTTCCTCCTATCCTCCCCTCTCTTCCTGGTCTCTAAGTGATGGCCTGCTCACCCCCCGGGGGATCAACTCCAGTCCCATGGCTTTATATGTGGTGAGAGGCCAGAGATTGCCAAACCCATCTCCCATTCTAACCTCTCTGCCAATCTCCAAAATTTTACATCCAATTGCCTACTCCACATCCCCACTGGTTTATCTAACAAGATGTAACAAGAACTCTCAACTTTCTCCCGTCAAATGTGCTCCTCCTGCAGCACTTCCCACCCAGACCAAAGGCTCCATCATCCACCTGCCTACCTTTGTTCTGGTTCTGCCTCCATTCTGATCACATGTCACCAACCCCATGCCACCAGCCATCCAAGCCACCAGCATCATGACCCTAGACCCTTGCAGCGGTCTAACTGCCTCCCTGTTTCCACACTGCTTCCCCAGTAAGTTCTCCATTCAGCAGTTGGACATGTCACTCCCCTACTCAGCATGCTCCAATGACCACCCGTTACCTACAGACTAAAATCCAAACTTCTACCACGGCCTGTAAGGCCCTACCTCACCCGGCCCTGCCTATTGCTCCAAGCTCACCTGCTATCACACTGGGCCTCACCCTCCACTCTATAGCTGGCTGGCCTGCCTGCTGCTCCTCTGGCCACATCAAGTTCACTCTTGCCTCAAGGCCTTAGCAGTGGCCAGTCTCTCTGCCTTGAATAGAGTTCTTCCTCCAGATCTCAGGACTCACTCGCTCACTTCACTCTGTCCTCTGCTGACATCTCACCTCGGCAAAGAGACCCTCCCTGACCACTCGATGATCCTATGAAAAATAACCCTGTCCCAATCCTCCCATCCCCTTACCCTGTACTACTTTTCTTCACTGCACTTTAAAATCAACGACAGACATTAATGTCTTCCTCTCTCACTAGAAGGAAAACCTCCCGAGAGCAAGCACTTTGCCTGCTTCATCACTCAAGGACTATATGATGAATGAATGAATGAATGAATGTATGTCTGATACATTAATCAAATCATTGTTAACCAGACTGACATAGATTACGTTCTTTTCTTAGGAAGAAGGCTGACTTTCTCATAGAAACCATAGTATAAGGGATGTTACAATATTAATCAAGACCCTAATGCCCAACTTTTAAAGAAATATGATCAAACCCTACATTTAATTACAAGTTATATATCAAGCAACATAAAGCTCTCTAAATTACATGTGCTTTCAGTATAAAAGAAGAATTACAATGAAGCCTAGGTAAATACATTTTGATGTAATATAGCACCATAGTTCATTGTTCAAAGTTTATTTTATCAAAAGCAGAACGAATGTCTTCATTAAGAGTGTGGAATTCAGAAAAGAGATTTTCCACAGGCATCTCTGAAAAAAATGTATAGAGGAAACTAAAGGTTACTTGCCCTTCTGAGAAGTCTGTCAAGAAACATTTGCATCTTGCTAAAGGTGCCCGAATCATCTGTGAGCAGCCCATCAGCTCAGACTTGAAGGGACTCCAGAGAAGAGCACCAAGTTCCAGCCTGACTCTGCACCAACCAGGTGTGTCGCTGCAGCTCTCCTTCAGGGGCCCCCTTTCCTCATCAGTGCCGGGAAAAGAGTACTGGATGATTTCCACAGTCCCATCTGCTCTAGCTTTTCCAATGAAAATTTGTCCTCTTTTTCTCCTTGCAAATTTCCCTGCCTTGAGCATAAAATGGGTAACTCCACAGAAAGGGCTTCTTACACAGCCCTCTCCCCAGCACCCGAGCCTCTACCTTCATCCTGATTTTAGCCAAGGCAAACCTGCCTTCAAAATAAAGGACTTGCATTAATTTTTCCATCCTTTGATCTTCTGCTTCTGCTGCTTCACAATGTCAGAGTGCCTTAGGGCTCGCCTCTCAAGGGAGCAATGCTCATGCATACACAGTGCTCACTTTGATCCAGCCTTCCCTGAATCCTAAAATAATGCCCCCCATCTCAGCCATACATTCTGTACTTTCCTTCAGGCAGTAGTAAGACACTGCTTTCTCCCTTCATCAGCCACTTTAGAGTCCAACCTCATAATCACTTTTTAAAAATTGCTTTAAAATTACAAGATCTTTTTTTTTTAACAAAAGGACAGAACCCATGTATTTAGTTTTGTCTGCTAAAGCAGCCTAAGAGTATTCTCTCTCTCTCTCTCTCTCTCTCTTTTTAATGTTTATTTTTTAGAGAGAGAGAGAGAGAGCATGACGGGGGATGGGCAGAGAGAGAGGGGGAGACACAGAATCTGAAGTAGGCTCCAGGCTTTGAGTTGTCAGCACAGAGCCTGACGTGGGGCAGGAACCCACAAACCATGAGATCGTGACCTGAGCTGAAGTCAGAGCACCTGGGTGGCTCGGTTGGTTAAGTGTTCAACTCTTGATTTTGGCTCAGGACATGATCTCACCATTTGTGAGTTCAAGCCCCACACTGGGCTCTGCAGTGACAGCACGGAGTCTGCTTGGGATTCTCTGTCTGCCCGTCCCCTGCTTGCTCTCGCTCTGTGTGTGTCTCTCTCTCTCTCAAAAATAAGTAAATAAACATTTAAAAAATAAAAATCTTTTAAAAATAAAGTAAAAATAATTTTTAAGAAAGAAGCTATTCTCCCACTTCAGTGATGGAACCACACTTCAAAGCAGCCTTAGAACCTTGGGGGAAATAATCAGTGTTATAAAATCACAGGCTATGCTTCTTTTCACGGATTGCTCTTTCCCCCTCCTCCTTCTCACTTGCTTTGCTTCACCGAATTGGTTAGGACCCCATCAGCCTCCTTCACAGTGAGAGTCAACAGACCACTTCCCAGGCTGACACTGGCTGAGGACCCCTCAAGTACTGTAATCACAAGACCCCAAGAAGAGGGAAGAGGGTAACAGAAGGAAACCCATCTTCCTCACCAGTTAAAGCTACGAAAGCAACGGACTCCGACCCCTAACTTTCACATATGATATCCCAAAAGATCACCCAGACTTTTGAAATATTATTGATAATACTGACCATTGTATAGCTGCCCACAAAGGCACCATTTTTGTTGAGCAGACTCACTCTACACCTACTCTCAACGGGATTTCCCACTGACCAGAGTGACAATGATCACGTCTGTGAAGCAGGGCCAGTGGGAGCTCTTGGTCAGGACCTGGAACAGATGGGTTCCACAATTAACACAGAATTTGAGCTGTGCTCCACCCCCAATGATGGCTTCTTGCTAAGGAACCAGAGAGTCAAAGGGAAAATCGAAACCAAATGCAGTTAACCAGAGCACCTTCCTGGAGTAGCAGGAGGAAGAAGTCTGTGGACAATTTGGAAGGACGGAGCACCAGTTTGGCAGCATAACAGTTTCTAGCAGAAACCAGGGCACCCAGCAGATACCAAATCTTGTTTCCTGGCTGGCTTCAATGACAGTTCCCACCAACTCCACCAGTTCTAGAATTCTGACCAGCTAAGCCAGGGTCAACAGATAATGCTCAGTAAGGCATGCTGGCTTCACCCCCAGCTGTCTGGGCACCTGACCAGGTGTCATCTCACCTTGCGGGCACTATTCTGCCCTGGCTGCCCAGATCCCCTCTCTGTCATCTCCTCAGGGTAGGCTGGGGAGGAATGGTCAACAGCACAGTCTGAACCCTGCCCACTCACCAACGTCTCCTCTGCTGTTTGTTGTGGCAACTGGGCTGGGAGCACAGGGCAAGACGTCCTGGAGATCTGCCTCCCTGTGGGCTCGTGGGGCCCTTAGCCAAGAAGCTCCTGAAGTATTTCGGATGGCAGCAGGGGCAGCCCACTGGAAGCCTCCTGGCCGGTGCCTGGTGGGAAGGAGGAAAGGCAAGCTAAGTCAGGGACACACGTGCACAAGGGAGTAGGAGCAGCTGGGAGGAGGAGCACATCACTCAGAGAGGCTGTGTGGAAATGTCCCAAGGACAATAGGTGCTTTTATTCCCAAGTGTGGGGGGTTATGGGTTGAAAGTTCAGGACGAATAGTTACAAGGAGAACCAGAACTGGGTGCTTCCTTCCTCCACAGAGGACAGAATTCAGGAGAACTGAGGAGGGCAGAGCTGGGGTGAAGTCACAGGGTCAGGGGAGAGGCCCTGGCAGGGGTGAGGGAGGAAGGCCACAGAGCAGGTAGTGGCTGTTGGGCCCTCTGGAAAGAGCTGGTACGTGGGCGATCAGGGGCCTGGCTTCGGTGACAAGGCCAGGGTAAGGAGGAGCTCACAGGACAGGGAGACAATACTCACACCTGGGAGAGGACTGTTCTCAGAAACCAGTGACTCCCCCTCACTGTCCAGAGCTCAGCCCACACCTCTGCTCCCCCAGAACCCACACCAAAGCAGCCCACGGGGCCCACCCTTAGCCTGCAAGGGTTCCTAAACCTCACCCCATCTCCTCCCTTTAGAAGTTTCTGTTTTGGGATGCCTGGGTGGTGCAGTCAGTTGAGCATCTGACTCTTAATCTCAGCTCACGTCATGATCTCACAGTTCATGAGTTCAAGCCCTACATCAGGCTCTGCACTGATGGTGCGGAGCCTGCTTGGGGTTCTGTCTCTCCTTCTCTCTGGCCCTCCCCCTGCTTGTGCTATCTCTCTCTCAAAAATAAACTTCAAAAAAAAAAAAAAAAAAAGCTTGTTTCCCTCCAGCAGCACATCTCAAATACTTAAAGTAATAAATCCATTCTTTCAAATGTGCAAATTATTTGCTGCCTTCCCAGAAGGTGTATTAATCTGTAATGAAGAGTTTGTAAACCCGAAGGGAATCAAGCTCTCATGATGGAATTTCAACCGAGAGACTTCTGGACGGAAAGGCCTTATACACCCAACTCACACAGGAGATCTAGAGGGTGGACACCCCAGTTTGGCGTGGTGGTCCCCTGACACTTTGAGGCATACTTTGAAGAGGAACTGGAAGGAACTGGACCCTCAGAGGAGGGGCGGGATGAGGTGGAATCTCTGCCCTGCTACGGTCCCCCAGATAGATGCTCTTTTCCACCGGACACGGAGCTTCGGCAGAAGGCTGACCCCAGAGTGCCAGCCCCATCTGTACCCAGCCCCGTCTGTACCCCATCTGTATCCTGTTTGGCCACAGGATCAAGTGGGAGCCAAATCAGGATGGTGTTCCTGTAAGTGATGGTTTCTGCAGCTCTCATGGGCTAACCCAGTCAGTCCTGGCAGAATTTCTCTTGACCTGGCAAGTTTGGTCCCTCTGCCACTACTCACCTCAATGATTCTCCCACCTTGGTGAGGGCTCAGGGATACCTGCGGCTCTCTGTTCCTTGACCCTTACTTCACTTCCAGCTTGAGCACACCTGGCATTTCAGTCTCACCAGCGACACCTTCACGTGCTGCCAGCAAGAAGAGCCCCCTTGCCTGCTGCTCCTCCTGTGTCTCAAGCCCACGGCCTAGCTGGTGTCCACGTGAGGCCAGGATGTTCCACCACAGGATTCTTCTGCCCAGCTAGTTAGGCAACTATAATCCTTGGCTATAATCCTTCACAACTCAACCTGCACCAAGGTCTGCTTCTGAAGTCACCCACAAGAAAATGCAAAATTAATCTATGGAATGTTTAAAAATTAAAAATGTATAAAAGCTGATAATATAGGCAAAATGGTTTTCTACACTAATTTTGCATCCCTATTAAGCATTACAGGTGCAAAAGAGTTCCCTGACACTCATGGTTAAAAAAAAAAAAAAAGGGAAATAGAATGGGTCACGTTTTTCTCCTTGGCAGGTGAGGGTGCAAAGCCACTTCAGCAGGAAACAGGGACCCTCCAGTGCATTTCTCTATAGAGAGGGGACTGCACATCATGGGTAGACAATTCCACCCATACAGTTTTCCAAAAGAAGGATTCACCATTCAGTCACTTTTTAATATCAACATTTAATGAAAACCAGGAAAATATTAAAACACGACTCAGGATTTTTGCAGGGAGCTAAGGCAATGTGGTTTGATAAGGGGGTTCACTGATGGCTTAATACAAGACAGTGTTTTTCAGAAGAAAGCTGTGCTGCTCTCATCCTGTTCTCCAGGGACAGTGGGGAGGGGAAGGCTGGAGGAGGGGTGCACTGGGATGTGTGGTGGGATTACAGATCACCATGATAACCAAGGACAGGGAAGGGAGCCAAGGATGCTGAATATCCCACATTAAACAGAATTCTCATTATGAAGAACTGTCTCATCAAAAATGCTAATAGTGCCTCTGTTGAGAAGCACTGAAAGGTGAATCAGAAATTAGCATGACTCTTGATTCCAAGAATATCAGTTAAGTCTTCATGGGGAGATGACAGCAATGACTGTACGAATGTCCTCTCTGGCGAGCCCAGATGAAGGGGGATGCAGGCTTCTGATAGGGTCAGTCCTGCTAGTGGTGACATGCATATCAGCTTATGAAGGGGATAGAGCCTGACAGGCACTGTTGGCTAGACAGACAGATGGACAGTGGTGAGCTACACATATGCCTTTGGAAAGGGACAAACCTCTCCTGTTTTTTTATTTCTTAGGACACAGCTGGGGCACCAAAACTGGACAACACATCACAGAAGAAACAATTTTAGTCCAGAGCACTGGTTCTCAAAGAGTGGTCTCCAATTAGCATCACCTGGGAACTTGTTAGAAACACCTCAGACTTGGTGAATCAGAAACTCTGGCCCAGGAACCAATGTTTTAACAAGCACTCGAGATGAATCTGATGCAGGCTCAAGTTTGAGAACCTCTGGTCTAGAAAGTTTGGGATTAAAAATGGCAATCAGTCACAAGAAGTAACACTACCTCATCCCTGTGTAGTTTCTAGTACACTCTGAGAAGGAGGAGCATGTTGCAACATGTCTCTTGCAGGCAAATGATCAGACATGGAGGGCATGAAGAAGGAAGACTTAAGCAAGGAGAAATGAGGGAAAAGAGTAAATTATCAGGGCCAATCTAAGTATCAAGTTTGATAAACCATCCTAGAAGGATTTTTTTTTTTTAACTTGTTTTCCTCTTTGAATAGCCAATGCAATTATATGGTTCAAAACTCAGAAGACACAAAAGGGTATAGAGCGAAAGGTCCTCTACTTGCCCCTTCTCCTAGGTACCAAGCTCCAGCTTCCCTTCCTCAGAGTCAGGCATGTCATTAATATCTTCTTGGGCTATGTTATAAAAATACATATCTATTTTTATCCCCATTTTGTCTTAAATACAGATGATAGCATATTATACACATTATTCTATACTTTGATTTTTTTCATTTAATATGTTTTGGGGATTATTCCATATTAGAAACTTTAAGAACCACTGAGAAGACTTCTGAGTGCCTGGAAACATATAACACTCTCAGGGACACATGTGTCTTCCCTGCAAAGACGAAGGCCATCATGTGATTCTTGTGGATTTCTTAGTGAACCGCCTCTAGGAAAACTGTCCTGAAATTCTCAGCTTGGAGAACTCTCCACAAGTCCTACTTATATTCTGTTTTATGTGAGAAGGATGTGACCTGTAAACTCCTAGGTCACTAAAGTCCAGTGGCAACACTACCAGACAATACCAGCAACTGGGGGGGGGGGGGGAGGGGGGTTAGGCATCCTAGAATACACAGTGGAGGGGAGGTTGGAACCCAGGAGAGAGCTCAAAGCAATGAGAGGACTTGGGACATTTTTATCTGTAAGACTAATAACCATAAATCACATTTTATCTATAGGAATTAACAAAATACATGAAAGGATAAAGACAGGAACAAGATGAGAACACTTAACAGAGTCAGTTTTCAACACTTATAATCAAATATTGAACACAGAGTAAATAATATATATATAATCTCTATCCTTCTACCAGTTTGAGTTATAACATTTCCTTTATAATTACTTTTTGTTCTCTTTCCTTCAGCACCATCAGTAAGATATCTTGTACTCCATCAGTAATTGATAAAACAAGTATACAGAAATAAGTAAGGTTATAGAAGGTCTGAACACCACTATCAACTAACTTAACTGAATTGACACTACACCCAACAAGGCAAGATATATATTATTTTCAAGTGCGCATAAAACATTCGCCAAGATAGACTATATTCTGGGCCACCAAACAAACCTGAATCAATCTTTAAAAAGTAAAATCATGGGGCGCCTGGGTGGCGCAGTCGGTTAAGCGTCCGACTTCAGCCAGGTCACGATCTCGCGGTCCGTGAGTTCGAGCCCCGCGTCAGGCTCTGGGCTGATGGCTCGGAGCCTGGAGCCTGTTTCCGATTCTGTGTCTCCCTCTCTCTGCCCCTCCCCCGTTCATGCTCTGTCTGTCTCTCTCTGTCCCCCAAAAAATAAATAAAAAACGTTGAAAAAAAAAATTAAAAAAAAAAAAGTAAAATCATGTACAGATGTTCTATAATCATAATAAAATCAAACTAGAAGTTAATAACATAAAGATACCTGGAAAATTCTGTAAATTTCTGGAGACTAAACAACACACTTCTTTTTTTTTTTTTTTTTTTTTTTAAATTTTTTTTTTCCAACGTTTTTTATTTATTTTTGGGACAGAGAGAGACAGAGCATGAACGGGGGAGGGGCAGAGAGAGAGAGGGAGACACAGAATCGGAAACAGGCTCCAGGCTCCGAGCCATCAGCCCAGCGCCTGACGCGGGGCTCAGAGCCTGACGCGGGGCTCGAACTCACGGACCGTGAGATCGTGACCTGGCTGAAGTCGGCCGCTTAACCGACTGCGCCACCCAGGCGCCCCTAAACAACACACTTCTAAATAACCCATAGATAAAAGACGAAGTCCTGGGATACTGGATAATATTTTACATAGAATGATATGAAAACACAATGTCCCAAAATTTGGGGGATGCAGCTAAAGCAGATTAAGTGTACAAGGAAATTTATAGCATTAAACTTATATTAGAAAAAGAGAAAAACCTCAAACCAATGATCCAAACTTCCACTTTAGAAAACTAGGAAAAGAAGAGGAATTTAAATCCAAACTGATCAGAAGGAAGGAAATAATAAATATAAAAGCACAAATCATTGAAATTAAAAAGAAAACAAGTAATAAAGTTTTTGAAAAACCTGAGAAAAAAAGTTTTTGAAAATATCAATAAAATTTGAGCCTGTAGCCAGGTTTTCCGGGGAAAAAAAAGAAAGAAAAATTGTAATTGTCAGGAATGAAGGAGGGGATATTACTACAGAGCCTACAGACATTAAAAAGAAAATAAACATTATGAATGATTCTATGCCCATAAATTCAACAACTTAGATTAAATAGACAAATTCCTTGAAAGGCACAAATAACTAAAAATCAACCAAAAAGAAATAGTGGGGTTCTTGGGTGTCTCAATCGGTTAAATGTCCAACTCTTGATTTCAGCTCAGGTCATGATCTCACGGTTTGTGGGTTTGAGTCCTGCATCGGGTTCCATGCTGACAGTGTGGAGCCTGCTTGGGATTCTCTCTCTTCCTCTCTCTCTGCCCTTTCCCTGCTCACGTGTGCACTCTTGCTCTCCCTCTCTCTCTCTCTCTCTCTCTCAAGGATAAATAAATTTTAAAAAATTAAAAAGAAATAGATAACCTGAATTAAACAAATTTTATGAGGCCAACATTACTTGATATGAAAATTAGACAAAGATATTACAAGAAGAGAAAACTACAGGGGCACCTGGGTGGCTCAGTCGGTTAAGCGTCCGACTTCAGCTCAGGTCACGATCTCGCAGTCCGTGAGTTCGAGCCCCGCGTCGGGCTCTGGGCTGACAGCTCAGAGCCTGGAGCCTGCTTCCAATTCTGTGTCTCCCTCTCTCTCTGCCCCTCCCCCGTTCATGCTCTGTCTCTCTCTGTCTCAAAAATAAATAAACGTTTAAAAAAAAAAAAAAGAAAAGAAAACTACAGGCCAAAAATCCTCAACAAAATGCTAATAAATTCAGTAGTATGAGATAACACATCCTTATAATGTGGGGTTTACCATGGAAATGTACAGCTGGTTCAACATTTGAAAATAAATAAATTTATTTTATCAATTGATTGAAGAAGGAAAACTACATAATCACTTCATTAGATGGGGAGGGGGGGTGGGAAGCACCTGACAGAATTCAGTTTCCACTAATGGTTCTGATCAACTGCTGTAATCAGAATGCAAAAAACTGAGATAACCTGCTAAAAAAGGTAGAAGCCTCTTGAGTGATCCAGAAGTCCTCTCATGAGAAAGGTCTCAGGTGTTGTTACAAGATGAGTATGAGGGGACAGATACACGGTAGAGTCTTCAACATGTAATGGAATTACATTCATCATATAGTTGGTCAAGAGAGAAATGGTTACATTTAGGCAGATCGCTACTGAATAAAGAAAGAGCTTCGTTATCATCACACCTCTGCACAAAGGCAGATGCTTCCCATTTGAGGTGGTGGGATTTCTTAAAACCACAAGTGTTCCAAATTTCCCAGAGAGCTGTCAGGAATGCTGTAAAGTCTTCTACTTTAGGTGGGAAAATGGATTCAATGACATTGAAAGTTCTTTTTAGTGCTGAGACAGAGTAGGGAAAAAAATATTTAGTTGTCTTAACTAAATGTTTGTTCGTTTTTTAATTAATGTTTGTTAAGAGTCAGGTAAAGGAGTATGAGACTCTACATTTTAAAAATCATATTGCTTATCTTTATGCATTTTACACTAGTAATTTAGTAGAGATATATATTTTTATAGTACACCCTGTAAAAACATTTCTTATTATACATTTCTCTCCCCCTGCTACTTGTTCTAAAGAGACTAAGTGATAAATTAGTCCTTGATCCCTTAATATCTTCAACCATTCACATTCTGTCAGTTCCTTTCTTTCTGCCTCCAGACATCCTTTCTTGAAAAAGACCCACAATTAGACCTACTGCTCTCCTTCTAGCTACCAACCTATTTCTAGACTTCCTTTCCACTTAAATGTTTTCAGTGAGTCATCAACACCTGCCACAATTTCCTTTCCACCCACTCCCTCTTTACCCCCTGCAATCAGCCCAGTTCTTTTATGTATCACGTAGATGGTCAAGATGCTGGAGTTTAGGGGGGCTAAGAATATCATGAAGAAGACACAGCATTTTCATTCAAAGAGTACCAAGAAGAAAATCAACATAAATTCTCCAAATACCCATTAGGCAGAGATTGGAGAAAGGACCTGCAAAAGAAAGCTGACATTTATTAGGTATCTTCTACTACACTGTGGAGTTAGATTGTATCCCATCATACCCATCAACAATTTCTCCATTCCTGTGCACTTATTTCATTTCAACTTGAATTGTACCAGAAATAACAATAAATGTAACTGGACCAAATTCACCAGTTAAAAGGTACATACACTCACCCACTCACATAACTATTATAGGCTTTTTACAAGATGAATATAAAGAAGTTGAAAGAAATGAATGGAAATAATGAGAAAATATGCCAGGCAAAAACTAACCATAAGAGAGCTGAAATAGCAAAATTAATGCCAGACAAAATAGACTTTAATGTAATTAGACAAGAGAACCATTTCAAAATGATAAAAGGAATGAGATAAAAACATAGAAGATATCCCCAGCATTGGTTTTAGGAAGAGTCCAGTAAATGTAATGTAAATACAACAGCTCAGAATTAGAATTCTACACAATTCAATTCAATCCCACAATTATTTGCATAAAAGCATTCAAGTTTGTTACCATGAACAACAAAGCTTGATCTAAAAAGACATATGTAGAATTTTATACCCAATAATTATAAAACATGCATTGCAAGCATACACGTGGCTGCTAATTTTATTGTGCTTTGTTTTATTGCACTTAACAGATACTGTATTTTTCACAGTTGAAGGTTTGTAGCAACCCTGCATTGAGCAAGTCTGAGGACACCATTTTTCCAACAGAATTTGCTTACTTGCATCTCTGTGCCATATTTGGTAATTCTCACAATATTTCAAACTTTTATTATTATTTGCTATGGTTATCTTTGATGTTACTACTGTATAAGTTTTGATGTTGTAATTGTATAAGGGGTGCCACAAACCACATCCATATAAGATGGCAAACTTAACTGACAAATGTTGTGGCTATTCTGACCACTCCATTGACCAGCCATTCTCCTGTTTCTTTCCCCTCTCTTCAGGCCTCTCTATTCCCTGAGACACAGTAATATTGAAATGAGGCCAGTTAATAACCCTCCTCTGGCCTCTAAGTGTCTAAGTGAAAAGGAAGAGTCATATGTCTCTCACTTTAAATCAAAGCTAGAAATGATTAAGCCTAATGAGGAAGGCATGTTGAAAGCTGAGACAGACCAAAAGCTAGGCCTCTTGTACCAAGCAGTTAGCCAAATCATGAATGCAAAGGAAAAGTTCTTGAAGGAAATTAAATGTGCTACTCCAGTAAACACAAGAATGATAAGAAAGCAAAACAGCCTATTGCTGATAATAAAGTTTGAGTGGTCTGGATGGAAGATCAAACCAGCCATAACATTCCCTTAAGCCAAAGCCTAATCCAGAGCAAAGCTCTAACTCTCTTCAACTCTATGAAGGCTAAGAGAGGTGAGAAAGCTGCAGAGGAAAAGTTGGAAGCTAGCAGAGGTAGGTTCATGAAGTTTAAGGAAAGAAGCCATCTCCATAACAAAAAAGTGCAAGGTGAAGCAGCAAATACTGACATGGAAGCTGCAACAAGTTATCCTGAAGACCTAGCTAAGATAGTTCATGAAGGCAGCTACACTAAACAAGAGATTTTCAATATATGTTAAACAACCTCCTATAGGAAGAAGATGCCATCTAGGACTGGCATAGCTAGAGAGAAGTTAATGCCTGGCTTCAAAGTCTCAAAGGTTAGGCTATCTTGTTAGGGGCTAATGCAGCTGATAATCTGAAGTTAAAGCCAATGCTCATTCACCATTCTGAAAATACTAGGGTTCTCAAAAATTGTGCTAAATCTACTCTCCCTGTTCTCTACAAATGCAACAACAAAGCACGAATAACAGAACATCTGTTTAGTGCATGGTTTACTGAATATTTCAAGCCCGCTGTTGAGACCTACTACTCAGAAAAAAAGGTCTGATGGAGATGTGCAATCAGGTTAATGTTGTTTTCGTGGCTGTTGACACAACATGCATTCTGTAGCCCATGGATCAAGAAGTAATTTCAAACAACCAATGCCATAAAAATACAAACAACTGTAACAGAATGTTATAAAAACCTATTTGCCAAAAAAAAACCCTATATGCCAACAAATGGCACAACTTAGAGGAAATACATAAATTCCTAGAAACATATAAACTACCAAAACTAAATCAGGAAGAAATAGATAATTTGAACAGACCAATTATCAGCAATGAAATTGAATCAGTAATCAATAAACTCCCAAAAAAACTGTGAAGTCCAGAACCACATGGCTTCACAGGTGAATTCTACAAAACATTTAAAGAAGAGTTACTACCTGGGCACCTGGGTGGCCCGGTCGGCTGAGCATCTGACTTTGGCTCAGGTCATGACCTCACTGCTTGTGGGTTTGAATCCTGTCCGGCTCTGTTCTGACAGTTGGGAGCCTGGAGCCTGCTTCGGATTCTGTGTCTCCCTCTCTGTCCTCCCTCCTCCACTCATGCTCTGGTTCTCTCTCTCTCAAAAATAAATAAACATTAAAAAAAATTTAAAGAGTTAATACCTATTCTCTCAAACTATTCCAAAAAACAGAAGAAGAAGGAAAACTTTCAAATTCATTCTGTGAGGTCAGTATCACCCTGATACCAAAACCAAATAAAGACACCACAAATAAAGAGAACTATAGGGCCAATTACCTCTCATTAACACAGAAGCAAAAATCTTCAACAAAATACTAGCAAGCAGAATTCAACAATCCATTTAAAAGGGGGAGGAGTTAAGATGACAGAGAAGTAGGGGGACCCTGGGCTTTCCTTGTCCCTCAAACACAGCTGTATTGAGGTCAGATCACTCGGAACACCCAGGAAATCAATCTGCAGATTGGCAGAAGGATCTCCACAGTTGGAGGGAGATAGCTTGGCAGGTGCGAGGTTCATAGAAATGAATTGGGAAGAGAAAAAGAGAGGAGGGAACCCTTTTCGTGGAGAGACAAAAGGAAGAGAAAGAGAGAGGGGTTGAGAAAGTACAACATTGAGTTAGCACAAACAGAAAACCTCTCTGGCCCATGGACTGGGTAGTGAGGAGTACTGAGTGTCCCAGCTCTTTTTTGAAGATAGTGTTTGAAGCTCAAATTCTGAGGTTGTGGAAGTGCATGACTTTCTTGGGAGCAGAGCTATGGCGTGCACTCCTGGGCAGGGAGGGGGCAGCTAGCCAGGAGTGCATAGGGTGGTGTAGACATCTCCAGGGCACACTGGGAGAGAACATTCCCCATCCCAGAGTACTTTTGGAAGAGGACTTATTGCCTCCCAAGGACGAAATACCCTGCAGGTGCCAGCCAAAGACCTTTCATCATCAGGGGACAGAGGCGTACCTAGAGTGAATATAAAACCTTTGCTGCCTTTAATGGTGGCACACTACAGATTCCATGCACTGTGCAGGCATGGGACTATTACGCAGGGACAGAGAACTTTACACAGCATGGAGAGGCTCTACTCCAAAGGAGGGGAGTGGATCCACATGGTGCTGGGTCCTTTAAGACTGTGGGTTTTGAATCCCAGCCACACGCCAGAGAAAACCTCAGGAGAGTTGTGGGACAGAGCAAGTTGACTGGTCTCACTATTCTGTGAGGGCTGCCTGACAGCAAGGGGATGTGAGATCCCCAGTCTGGGGATCAAAGATTGGAGTGGTGCCATTTTCCCCCCAACACCAACATGGTGGGACTTCAGAGAGCAACACAGTGGCCTCCAGTGAAGGTAGGAGCCACTTAACACCAAACCCCAGCACCCCCATGCCTGGCAACTGTTTATTTTTTGGGGCAAGACTGACTCTGAGCCAAAGCAGTGGACCTCTCCTCCAGATCAGCACAGCCACCATCCCCCATCTACCAAGTGCACTGAAAATCCAGGGCTTCAAAATGACACCTACAGTTCTTTTTTCTTCTTCTTTTTCCTTTCTTTTTCTTTAGAATCTGCCTTATAGTTTTTTGATTCTCTGTTTGATTTTTTTTTTTTTGGTCCCCTTTCCTTTTCTCTTGCTTTGGGATCAGGCTCCCCCTCCTTTTTTTCCAGGGTCACTTCAACAAAGAAATCAAAGCACACCTAGTGAAAGGTCCAAACATTCCACCACTGCAAGCAAGGAGGAGCTCTGCAGAGGGCTGACCATGGGAAAGAGCAGCCAAAACGTAACAGCAGAGTGAACACAGCATACACCAAAAACACTTCCTGAAGTGCCAAGCTCTGGACAGTGTATGACCCTTTTTTAATATAGCAGTACTCTCAGGTGCAGGAAGCATAATAAGCTTTTAAAACATGCAAAAGACAGAAATGTAGCCAAAATGACAAGATGGAGGAATTTCCCCCAAACGAAAGGTCAAGAAGACATCACAGCCAGGGACTTGCCCAAAACAGATATAAGCAATATGCCTGAACAAGAATTTAGAACAACAGTCATAAGACTATTA
This sequence comes from Panthera onca, assembly GCF_046562875.1. Lineage (NCBI taxonomy): Eukaryota > Metazoa > Chordata > Mammalia > Carnivora > Felidae > Panthera > Panthera onca. The sequence continues at coordinate 69,257,867 of NC_138347.1, forward strand.
GCTGGGCTTGAATAAAGGATAGAAGACACCAGAGAAACCCTTGCTGCAGAGATCAAAGACCTAAGAACTAGCCAGGATGAAATAAAAAATGCTATAACTGAGATGTAAAACAAACTGGATACAGTGATAATGAGGACTGAAAAAGCAGAGGACAGAATAGGTGAAATATAAGATAAAATCGTGGAAAATAACGAATCTAAAAAAAAAAAGAGGGAAAGGAAATTACTAAATCGTGAAGGGAGGCTTACAGAACTAAGTGATTTCATGATATGAAACAATATCCATATTATAGGAGTCCCAGAAGAAGAGTGGGACGAAGGGGCAGGAGGTTTATTTGAACAAATTATAGCTGAGAACTTCCCTAATCTGGGGAAGAAAACAGGCATTCAAGTCCAAGAGGCACAGAGAAGTCCCTTTAAAATCAATAAAAACAGGTCAACACCACAATGTATCATAGTGAAACTTGCAAAATATAAAAATAAAGAGAGAATTCTGAAAGCAGCTAGGGACAAAAGGTTTATAAGGGTAGATATGTAAGGTTTGTAGCAGACCTGTCCACTGAAACTTGGCAGGCCAGAAGAGGGTGTCAGGAAATTTTCACTATGCTGAACAGGAAAAATATGCAGCCAAGAATCCTTTATGCAGCAAGGCTATCATTCAGAATAGAAGCAGAGATGAAAAATTTCCCAGACAAACAAAAACTGAAGGAGTTTGTGACCACTAACCCAGCCCTGCAAGAAATTTTAAGGGGGAATTCTAAGTGAAGGGGGAAAAAAAAAGACCAAAGCAACAAAGACTACAAAGGACCAGAGAAAATCACCAGCAACACCAATTCTACAGGTAACACAATGACATTAAATTTATATCTTTCAATTATTATCGTGAATGTAAATGGACTAAATGTTCAGATCAAACAACACAGGGTATCAGAATCGATAAAAAAAAAAAAAACAACAACCAAGATCCATCTATATGCTGCCTACAACAGACTCATTTTAGACCTAAAGACATCTGCATATTGAAAGTGAGGGGATGGAGAACTACCTATCATGCTAATGGAAGTCAAAACAAAAAAAAAGCTGGAATAGCCATACTTATATCAAACAAACTAGATTTTAAAACAAAGACTATAGCAAGAGATGAAGAAGGGCATTATATCACAATTAAGGGGTCTACCCATCAAAGGTCTAACAATTGTAAATATTTATGCCCCCAACTTGAAAGAACTCAAATATATAAATCAATTAATCACAAACATAAAGAAACTCATTGATAATAATACCATAATAGTAGGAGACTTTAATACCCATTTACAGGAAATAGATCATCTAAGCAGAAAAATCAACAAGGAAACAATGGCTTTGAGTGACATACTGGACCAGATGGCCTTAACAGGTTATTCAGAACATTTCATCCTAAGGCAGAAAAATACACATTCTTCTTGAGTGCACATGGAACATTCTCCAGAACAGATCACATAGTGGGTCACAAATCAGCTCTCAACAGACAAAAATATTGAGATCATACCATGCATATTTTTAGATCACAATGCTATGAAATTTTAAATCAACCACAAGAAAAAAATTGGAAAGCCCTCAAATACATGGAGGTTAAAGAACATCCTAGTAAAGAATGAATGAGTTAACCAGGAAATAAAAGAAGAAATAAAAAAATACGTGGAAGCAAATGCAACTGAAAAGACAACAGTCCAAACCCTTTGGGATGCAGCAAAGGCTGTCCTAAGAGGAAAACACACTGCAATTCAGACCTATTTCAAGAAGTAAGAAAGGTCCCAAGTACACCACCTAACCTTACACCTAAAGGAGCTAGAATAGGAGCAGCAAATAAAGCCTAAAGCCAGTAAAGGAAGGGAAATAACAAAAAAAGCAGAAATTAACAATACAGAAACAAAAGAACCCAGTGGAACAGATCAATGAAATTTAAAGCTGTTTTTTTGAAAGAATAAACAATATTGAATAACCCCTAGCCAGACTTCTCAAAAAGAAAAGAGAGAGGACCCAAATAGATAAAATCATGAATGAGAAGAGGAGAGATCACAGCCAACACCACAGAAACACAAACAATTATAAGAGAACACTATGAAAAATTTTTTGCCAACAAACTGGGCAATCTAGAAGAAAAGGGAAGATTCCTAAAAAACTCACATACTACCAAAATGAAACAGGAAAAAATAGGAGATTTGAACAGACCTATAACCAGCAAATAAATTGAATCAGTTCTCCAAAATCTCCCAAAAAACAAGAATCCTGGGCCAGATGGCTTCCCAGGAGAATTCTGCCAGACGTTTAAAGAAGAGTTAAGCCTATTCTTCTCAAATTGTTCCCAAAAACTGAAATGGAAGGAAAGCTTCCAAACTCATTCTATGAAGCCAGAATTACCTTGATTCCAAAACTAGACAAAGACTCCACTTAAAAGGAGAATTATAGGCTAATATCCCTGATGTATCTAAATGCACAAATTCTCAAAAAGATACTAGCAAATCAAATTCAACAGTACATTAAAATAATTATTTCCCATGATCAAGTGGAATTTATTCCTGGGCTGCAGGGCTGGTTCAATATTAGTGAATCAACATGATACACCATATTAATAAAAGAAAGGATAAGAACCAAATGAATCTCTCAATAGATGCAGAAAAAGCATTTGGCAAAATACAGCATATGTTCTTGATAAAAACCTTCAAGAAGGTAGGGACAGGAGAAACATTCCTCAACATCATAAAGGCCATATGTAAAAGACCCACAGCTAATATCATCATAAACGGGGAAAAACTGAGAGCTTTCCCCCTAAAGTCAGGAACATGACAGGGATGTCCAGACATTCTCACCACAGTTGTCTGACATAGTATTGGAAATTCTAGCCTCAGCAATCAGACAACAAAAATAAATAAAGGCATCCAAATTGGCAAAGAAGAAGTCAAACCTTCAATCTTGGCAGATGACATGGTAGTCTACATGGGAAACCCAAAAGACTCCACCCAAAAACTACTAGAACTGATACATGAATTCAGCAAAGTCTCAGGATATAAAATCAATGCACAGAAATCAGTTGCATTTCTATATACCAATAATGAAGCAACAGAGAAATCAAGGAATTGATCCCATTTACAATTGTACCAAAAACCATAAGATGCCTAGAAATAATCCTAACCGAAGAGGTAAAAGATCTGTGTGCTGGAAACTATAGAAAGTTTATGAAAGAAATTGAAGAGGACACAAAGAAATAGAAAGATATACCATGCTCATGGATTGGAAGAACAAATGTTGTTAAAATGTCTATACTACCCAAAGCAACCTACACATTCAGAGCAGTCTCTATCAAATAATATTAGCATTCTTCACAGCACTAGAACAAACAATCCTAAAATTGGTATGGAACCAGAAAAGACCCCAAACAGCCGAAGTAATGTTGAAAGAGAAAACCAAAGCTGGAGGCATCACAATTCTGGACTTCAAGCTGTATTACAAAGCTGTAATCCTGACAGTATGGTACTGACTGCACAAAAACAGGCACACAGACCAATGGAGCAGAACAGAAAACACAGAAATGGACCCAAAACTGTACGGCCAACTAATCTTAAAGCAGGAAAGAGCATCCAATGGGAAAAAGACAGTCTCTTCAGCAAATGGTGTTGGGAAAACTGGACAGCGACATGCAGAAGAAAGAAACTGGACCACCTTCTTAGGCAATGCACAAAAGTAAATTCAAAATGGATAGAAGACCTAAATGTGAGACAGGAAGCCATCAAAATCCTAGAGGAGAAAACAGGCATCAACTTCTTTGACCTCGGCCACAGCAACTTCTTACTAAACATGTCTTCAAAGGCAAGGGAAATAAAAGCAAAAATGAACTATTGGGACCTCATCAAGATAAAAAGCTTCTGCACGGCAAAGGAAACAATCAACAAAACTAAAAGGCAACTGACAAAATGGGAGAAGATATTTGCAAATGACATATTGAATAAAGGGTTAGTATCCACAATCTACAAAAAATTTATCAAACTCAACACCCAAAAAACAAATAATCCAGTGAAGAAATGGGCAGAAGGCATGAATAGACACTTTTCCAAAGAAGGCATCCAGATGGCTAATAGACACATGAAAAGATGCTCAACATCACTCATCATTAGGGAAATACAAATCAAAACCACAATGAGATACCACCTCATACCTGTCAAAATGATTAAAATTAACAACTCAAGAAACAACAGATGTTGGCAAGGATTCAGAGAAAGAGGATCTCTTTTGCACTGCTGGTGGGAATGCAAACTGGTACAACCACTCTGGAAAACAGTATGGAGATTCTGCAAAAAGTTAAAAATAGAGCTACCCTAGGGGTGCCTGGGTGGCTCAGTCGGGTAAGCATCCGACTTTGGCTCAGGTCGTGATCTCATGGTTGGTGGATTCAAGCCTCGTGTTGGGCTCTGTGCTGACAGCTCAGAGCCTAGAGCCTGTTTCAGATTCTGTGTCTCCCTGTCTGTATCTCCCCCTCCCCTGCTCATGCTCTATCTCTCAAAAATAAACAAACATTAAAAAAATTTTTTTTAATAGAGATACCCTATGACCCAAAAATTGCACTATTAGGTATTTATCCAAAGGATACAAAGATACTAATTCGAAAGTGGACATGCACCCCAAAGTTTATAGCAGCTCTATCAACAATAGTCAAATTTTGAAAAGAGCCCAAATGTTCATCAACTGATGAATGAAGAAGATGTGGTATAAATTCACAATGGAATATTACTCAGCAATCAAAAATAATGAACTCTTGCCATTTACAACAACATGGATGGAACTAGAGTATATTATGCTAAATGAAATAAGTCAGCCAGAGAAAAACAAATATATAATTTCACTCGTGTGAAATTTAAGAAACACAATAGATGAACATAGGGGAAGGGAAGGAAAAATAAGATAAAGACAGAGAGAGGGCAAACCACAAGAGACAAATACAGAGAACAAACTGAGGGTTGCTGGAGGTAAGGTGGGGAGATGGGCCAAATGGGTGATGGGCATTAAGGAGGCACTTGTTGGGATGAGCACTGGGTGTTATGTGTAAGTGATGAATCGCCGGGTTCTACTCCTAAAACCAATACTACATTGTATGTTAACTAACTTGAATTTTAAAAAATAAATAAATAAATACATTAAAAAATCATACCCATGATCAACTGGGATTTATTCCTGTGATGCAAGGGTGGTTCAGTATTTGCAAAATAATCAATATGATACATCATATCAATAAGAGAAAGGATAAAAGTATATGATTATTTCAAAAGATGTAGAAAAAGCATTTGACGAAGTACCACATCCATTCATGATATAAAACCCTCAACAAAGTAGGTTTAGAGGGAACATACCATAACATAAAAAAGGCCTTATTTGAAAAACCCACAGCTGGGGTTCCTGGGTGGCTTAGCATCTGGCTCCTCATTTCGGCTCAGGTCATGATCTCACAGTTTGTGAGTTCGAGCCCCACATCAGGCTCTGCGCTGACAGCATGGAGCCTGCTTAGGATTCTCTCTCTCCCTCTCTCTCTGCACTTCTCCCCTCAAAAATAAACATTAAGAAGGAGAAGAAGAAGAAGAAGAAGAAGAAGAAGAAGAAGAAGAAGAAGAAGAAGAATCCACAGCCAACATCATACTCAATGGTGAAAAACTGAAAGCTTTTCCCCCAAGGTCAGGAGAAAGACAAGGATGTCCACTCTCACCAGTTTTATTCAGCATAGTACTGCAAGTGCTAGCCACAGCAATCAGACAACATAAAGAAATAAAGAAAAGGCATCTAAATTGGTAAGGAAGAAGCAAAACTCTCGGAATTTGTGGGGGACATGATACTGTATACAGAAAACCCTAAAAACTCCACCAAAAAAAACTATTAGAACTGATAAATGAATTCAGTAAAGTTGCAGGATACAAAATCAATGTACAGAAATATGTTGCATTCCTATACACTAATAATAAAGCAGCAGAAAGAGAAATTATGTAAACCCCACTTACAATTCCACCCAAAACAATAAAATATCTAGGAATAAACTTAACCAAAGAGGTCTGTACTCTGAAAACTATAAAACACTGATAACAGAAATTGAAGATGATACAATGAAATGGAAAAACATTGAACGCTCATGGATTGGGAGAACAAATATCTACACATTCAGTGCAATTCCTATCAAAATAACAACAGTATTTTTCACAAATACTGGAGCACCTGGATGGCTCAGTCAGTTGAGTATCCAACTTCGGCTCAGGTCATGATTTCATAGTTTGTGAGTTTGGCCCCGCATGGGCTCACTGTTGTCAGCGCAGAGCCTGCTTTGATCCTCTGTCCCCCTTCTTCCCCAGCCCCTCCCCCACTCACTCACACACTCTCTCTCTCTCTCTCTCAAAAATAAATGAACTTTAAAAAAAAAGAAAAAACACTCCTAAAATGGGTATGGAATTACAAAAGACCCCAAATAGCTAAAGCAATCTTGAAAAAGAAAAACAAAACTAGAGGTATCACAATTCCAGACTTCAAGTTATATTCAAAGCGGTAGTAATTAAAACAGTATGACACTGGCATAAAAATAGACACATAGATCACTGGAATAGAACAGAAAACCCAGAAAAAAATTCACAATTATATGGTCAATTAATCTTTGACAAGGGAGGGGTGAAAAGTCTGTTCAACAAATGGTGCTGGGAAAACTGGGCAGTACATGCAAAAGAATGAAATTGAACCACTTTCTTTCACCATACACAAAAATAAACTGGATTAAAAACCTAAATGTGAGACCTGAAACCATAAAAATCCTTGAATAGGGCATAGGCAGTAATTTCTCTGACATCGGCTATAGCAACACTTTTCTAGATATGTCTCCTGAGGCAAGAGATGGAAAAGCAAAAATAAACTATTGGGACTACATCAAAATAAAGTTTCTCCACAGCATAGAAAACAGACAAAACTAAAAGGCAATCTATGAACTGGGAGAAGATATTTGTAAATGACATATCTGATAAAGGGTTATTATCCAAAATGTATAAAGAACTTATAAAACTCAACACCCCAAAAACAATAATACAATTTTAAAATGGGCAGAAGACACGAACAGACATTTCTCCAAAAAAAACATTCAGATGGCCAACAAACACATGAAAAGATGTTCATCATCACTTATCATCAATGAAAATCAAATTTACAATGTAAATCAAACTTACATTGGGAAATTGTAAGTCAAAATTACAATGACATAGCACCTCACACTTGTCAGAATGCCTAAAATCAACACAAGAAACAACAGGTATTGGCAAGGATGTGGAGAATAAGGAACCCTTTTGCACTGCTGGTGGAAATGCAAACTGGTGCAGCTATTGTGGAAAATAGTATGGGGGTTCCTCAGAAAATTAAAAATAGAACTACCCTATAATCCAGTAATGACACTACTGGGTATTTACCTAAAAAAAATACAAAAACACTAAATCAAAGGAACAAATGCCCTATGTTTATTGCCCCATTATCTAAAAATAGCCAAACTACAGAAGCAACCCAAGTGTCCATCGATAGATGAATGGATAAAGAAGATGTGGAGTGTAAATATATATATATAATGGAATGTTATTTAGCCATAAAAAAGAATGAAATTTTGCCATTTGCAAAAATATAAATAGAGCTAGAGAGTGTAACGCTAAGTGAAATAAATCAGAGAAAGAAAAATACCATATGATCTCATTCACATGTGTAATTTAAGAAACAAAACAAATGAGCAAAGGAAAAAGAGAGAGAGAGAGACAAACCAAGAAACAGACTCTTAACTGTAGAGAACAAACCGATGGTTACCAGAGGGTAGTCGGGGGAGGGGGGGCCGGGATGGGTGACACAGATGATGGAGATTAAAGAGTACACTTATCATGGTGAAAAAAATCTACCTCCAAATTTTAGATCAAACTCTATTATGAGCTATCATGGTGTGAGTAAAACGCATATGGAAAAATTTAAAAATTAAAAAAATAAAAGAATGGTGGCCAATCTTCAAATATTTTTAAAAAGAAGTAATTTCAACTTTCAAGTCTTATTATTTAAGAAATACATTTTATAATGCTATAGCTGCCATAGATAGTGATTACTCTGATGCATCCGGGGAAAGTAAGTTAAAATTTTTATGGAAAGATTCACCTTTCTAGGTGCCATTAAGAACATCTGTGATTCACAAAATGAGGTCAAAATAGCAATATTAACAGGAGATCGGGAGAAGTTGATTCCAGTCCTCAGTTGATTTTGAGGGTTCAAGACTCCAGTGTAGGAAGTAACTGCAGATGTGGTGGAAAATAGCAAGGGAACTAGAATGAGAAGTGGAGCTCAGGCTGAATTGCTGCAGTCTCACAATAAAACTTTAACAGGTGATAAACTGCTCCTTATGCTTGAGCAAATAAAGCGGTTTTTTTGAGATGAAATCTACACTTGTTGAAATGACAACAAAGGAATGAGAATATTTAGTTGAAGCAGCAGCAGGGTTTGAGAAGATTGACTCCAATTTTTTTTTTTAGGTTGACTCCAATTTTAAAGAAGCTTTACTGTAGGTAAAATGCTATCAAATAGCATCGCATGCTACAGAGAAATTGTGAAAGAAAAGTCAATCAAGGCAGCGAACTTCATTGTTGTCTTACTTTAAGAAATTGCCACAGCCACCCCAACCTTCAGCAACCACTACCCTTACTGGTCAGCAGCCATCATCATTAAGGCAAGACCTTTGGCCAGCAAAAAAAATTACAATGCACTGAAAGTTCAGATGATGGTTAGCATTTTTTAGTTAAGGTATGTACATTGTTTTCTTTAGACATAATGCTATTACACCCTAAACAGACTATAGTATAGTGTAAACATAATATTTATATGCACTGGGAAACCTAAAAATTCATTTGACTTGCTTTATTGCAGTGGATTGGAACTGAACCTATAATATCTTGGAAGTATGCCTATATTCTTTGCAAGCATATAGGAAAAATTTTCAAAAATTAACCTTCAAGAGGCCATAAGATATATCTCAATGAATTCCAAAGAACTATACAGTCAGTATCAATAGAAAAGATCAACTTGGGGGCACCTGGGTGGTTCAGTCGGTTAAGCATCCAACTCTTGATTTCAGTTCAGTTCATGATGTCACTGTTTGCGAGTTGGAGCCCTGCGTTGTCACTGCACTGTCAGTGCAGAGCTTGCTTGGGATTCTCTCTCTCTCCCTCTCTCTCTGACCCTCCCCAGTACACATGCACTCTCTGTCTCTCTCTCAAGATAAACAAATAAACTTTAAAAAAAGACCAACTTGTCTGTTGGCTTTCTCTATCAACATCTCATCCTTCTGAAACTCCCTTGTACTTCTTTCTCTCTTCTGACATTGTATGTGGAAGTTTTATCTAGTCATTCATTTATTCAGCACATTATTATCAAACACTTAAATACCAGTTACTGTTTTTAGCACAGGGAATACACTAATAGACAAAGCAAAACAGGCAAATATCCTCCCTTTGAGGAGCTCCCATTCTTGTGTCACCTCAATCACCAGACCACAAGTGTCTTAAGGTAGGACCACGTCTAGTACAGATTTGGCTAGCTCCCAATGTGCTGCTAGGCCAAACACTACATTGGTTCTGGAAGTGTAGGACCTACAGACTCTGACACTGAAGACAAAGAGTTTGGTGAGGCTTGAAGTACAGTCTTTGGCTATACTGCTGTGGGAGTGGAACATGGCTCATCAGGGAGACCTGAGACCAGGATGAGTGACAGAATCTAGACACCCCTCACCACCCCTCTACCAGTAACTCAATAGCTTAAGTCTCAGTGTTCCAAGGGTCAAAGCAGATCCAAGTCTAGAAACCAGATTATCAAAGCAGAGCTGCAGAAGGCCAGATCAATGTCAAAGGGGCTGGGAGCCATTAAGTTTGGAAGGAACAATCAGCCAGACAGACGAAACCAGACAGATTAGAAAAAAAGCAATCATGTCTCTTAATAAGTCCTTGCAAATTGGGGTGTAGTTTAAAGAGACCAGACAAGCCAAGTAACCAGTGGCAAGTAGCCATAGCCTACAAGTCAGCCTGGTTGTAAGGGTCTGTTATACTTCCCCTGTGAGGTAGTAACAGCTGGACTTTCTGAGCTAGTGGGATAAGGAGAGTATTGGTAGCCTACTGCAAATAAATCTATGTTCTAAGAGGCAAAAGGCAAGGTGACTGGCTTTTAGAGAACTCTGTTCAGCCCCAAAATGATAAGTTCACAGTATTCCCAAGAAAGAAAAGGGCCTGAAAAACAGACACATCTAACTGTTCCTTCTCTTCCTCCTCATTCTCCTCCTCCTCCTTAGTGTGTACTATGTGATGATTTTATATATGTATACATTGTGAAAGAATTGTCACAATCAATGAACACATCCCATCACTTCATGTAATTAGTGTGTGTGTGTGTGTGTGTGTGTGTGTGGTGAGGACACTTCAGATGTACCCTCTTAGCAAATTTCAAGTATACAATGCAGTATTATTAGGCAGTATATTAGGTCTCCAGAACTTATTCATCTCATAACTGAAAGTTTGTATGCTTTGACCAACATCTCCTATTTTCCCACCTAGGTCCTACCTCTAGCCCCTGACAACCACCATTCCACTCTGGTTCTGTGAGTTTGGCTTTTTAAGATTCCACATATAAGTGAGATGATACAGTACATGTATTTTTCTGTCTGGCTGATTTATCCTCCAGTTTCACCCATGTTGTCAAATGGCAGGATTTCTTTCTTTTTAATAGCTAACATTCGTGTGTGTGTGTGTGTGTGTGTGTGCGCGCGCGCGTGCGTGCGCACACATGCATGTTACATTTGCTTTATCTATTCATCCATCAACCAACACTTAGGTTGTTTCCATATCTTAGCTATTGTGAATAATGCTGCAATAAATAGAAATGCAGGTATCTCTTCCAGATACTGATTCCATTTTCTTTGGATATATACCCATAAGTGGACCTGCTAGATCATATGGTAATTCTATTTTTAATTTTTTGAGGAATTGCCATACTGTTTTCCATAATGGTTATACCAAATTACATTCCCAGCAACAGTGTACACAGGTTCCTCTTCCTCCATACCCTCACCAGCATTTGTTACTTCTTGTATTTTTTTATAATAGCTATCCTAACAGGTATGAGGTGATACCTCATTGTGGTTTTGATTTGCATTTCTCTGATGATTAGTGATGCTGAGTACCTCTTCATATACTGTTGACCATTTGGCTGTCTTCTATTAGAAGAAAAAATGTCTACTCAGGTTCTTTGCTCACCTTTTAATTGGATTATTTGGGGGTGGGTGTTACTGAGTTGTATGAGTTCCATATATATTTAAGATAATTAGTCCCTAATTAGATATATGGTTTGAAAATATTTTCTCCCATTCAATAGGTTGCCTTTACATTTTGTTGATGGCTTCCTTTATGGTACAAAACTTAAAAAAAAAATTTTTTTAACATTTATTCACTTTTGAGAGAGAGAGACAGAGCATGAGTGGGGAAGGGGCAGAGAGAGGGAGATACAGAATCCAAGGCAGGCTCCAGGCTCTAAGCCATCAGCACAGAGCCCAACATGGGGCTCAAACTCACAAACTGCAAGATCATGACCTGAGCTGAAGTCAGTCGTTCAACCGACTGAGCCACCCAGGCGCCCCTACGGTACAAAACTTTTTAATTTGATGTAATCCCACTGGTTTATTTTTACTTTTGTTTCCTGAGTTTTGGGTGTCACATCCAAAAATCATTGCCAAAACCAATGTCAAGGAGCTTTTTCCTATGTTTTCTTCTAGGAGTTTTATAGTTTCAGGTCTTAAGTTTAAGTCTTTAATCCATTTTGATTTGCTTTTTGTGTATGGTGTAAGATACAACACAATTTCATTGTTTTACATGTGGATATCCAGTTTTCCCAGAACCATTTATCGAGGAGACTTTCTGTTCCTCATTGCATACTGTTGGACCCCTTGTCAAAGATTAGTTGTCCCTATGTGCCTGGATTTATTTCTGGGCTCTCTATTCTGTTCTATTGATCTATGTGTCTGTTTTTATGCCAGAACAACACTGTTTTTTAAAATTTTTAAAAAAAATTTTTTTTTCAACGTTTATTTTATTTTGGGACAGAGAGAGACAGAGCATGAACGGGGGAGGGACAGAGAGAGAGGGAGACACAGAATCGGAAACAGGCTCCAGGCTCCAAGCCATCAGCCCAGAGCCCGACGCGGGGGTCGAACTCACGGACCGTGAGATCGTGACCTGGCTGAAGTCGGACGCTTAACCGACTGCGCCACCCAGGCGCCCCTTAAAATTTTTTTAATGTTTATTTATTTTTGAGAGAGACAGAGTGTGAATGGAGGAGGGGCAAAGAGAGAACGAGACACAGAATCTGAAGCAGTCTCCAGGCTCCCAGCTGTCAGCACAGAGCCCGACGCGGGGCTCAAACTCACAAACTGTGAGGTCATGACCTGAGCCGAAGTCAGAGGCTTAACAACGGAGCATCAAGGTGCCCCAGAACAACACTGTTTTAAATGCTCTACCTTTGTAACGTACTTCAAGATCAGGAAGTGTGATGCTTCCAGCTCTGTTTTTCTTTCTCAAGATTCCTTTGGCTAGTTGGGGTCTTTTGTGGTTTCATACAAATTTTAGAACTGCTTTTTTCTATTTCTGTGAAAAAACGCCATTGGAATTTTGATAGAGACTGCATTGAATCTGTAGATTGCTTTGGGTAGTACTGATATTTTAACAACAGTAATTCTTCCAATCCATGAACACAGGCTATCTTTCCATTTATTTGTGTCCTCTTCAGTTTCTTTCATCAGTATCTTATAGTTTTCAGTATACAGGGCTTCTACCTCCTTGGTTAAATTTATTCCTAAGTATTTTACTATTTTTGATGTTATTGTAAATGGGATTGTTTTCTTAATTTCTTTTTTAGACAGTTCATTGTTAGTGCCTCCAGCTTCTGACATAGGTTTTAATGAAGACCAGGTCCATCTGCAGGGATGCACCCCTTTCCAAAGGCCACATCAATCCAGAGAAAAAGACCAAAACAAAAGCCCCACAGCAAGAAACAGGAAGGAAGGGAAGCTATTCAAACTCACTGCCTCTTGCCTTGATAGCACACAATAGCTGAGTCCTCTACTGGAGAATCATGGCTCCAAAGGAATCCTTATGACCTGGTGTTTTCTGGGATTTAAGCCTCTTGTATGAGCACTGTCACTATGGCGACAAGTCTGGGATGCTCTGCTCTAAGTGAGGGAGCTTATCCCTTCAAATATGCTTCTTGAGTTAGCAACAAAGGAATTCACTGAACCTCAACTAATCTCATATTCTTCTAGGAGACCTCTCTCAAGAGGCACTTTTCCTCCCTTGCCCCCACAAACCTCCCAGGTTTCCACTCTGTTCAGCCAAAAACCACATTTATGTAGTGATTTACAGTTTACTTTCACTCACATCACCTCAATCAAGCCCTGAGGAGTCCTCTTCAGTCACATGAGCCTCTTTACGTCAACCACAGAGTGAGGCTCTTGGTTTCAGAGAGGCCTCCCTGGGCAGACCAGCAGACATGGGCCCTGCAGCTGGGATGGGATGGTGGAATTAGGGGTGGGAGGAGTGAGCTGACCCTTGTGACTTCTTTTCCAGAGGGAAGAGTTTGCAGTGGCTTGCAGCCCTGGCAGGCCTGATGCCCACCCCCCTCCCACCCTGCACACCACCACCCCCGCCCCCCCGCAAGTTCTTCTCAGCCTATTCCAAGCTGTTGTAATGCCTTGGCTCATGTTCTACATCATTCCTAGCCCCAGATGTTCCAAGAGCGGCAGTCAGCTCGGGGGAATTTATTCTCTCTGCCTTCAGAGGGGTCTTCCTTAATTATGAGTTCTTAGAGCCAGCCCTGGCTTCCTATAATATAAGTGTAAAGGGAGAATGCTCCTTAGTTTTTCTGTACCTTATGACAACACTATTTCACTGCTGGTCACCAAATGTGTGTAGGTTTTTCCCTCATCATCAATTCTCAGATGCTAGCTGGGTGTCCTACAATTTAACTTGATTCTGACACTATCTGCCTGGAGATAGCACCAGATCCCATAGACTGCCACCATTCCAGATGCTGACTGCGAGTCCAGGCTGTTACCTGTACTTCTGACTGACTGGCTATAAATCAGAGGTCCCCACAACTCCCTCTTCGGGTTTGATTATTGGCTAGGAAAGCTCACAGAACTCAAGGAAACATTTTACTTACTGGATAAATGGTTTATTACAAGGGTTACTAAAGGACATGAATGAACAGCCAGAGGAAGAGATACATAGGGTGAGGTCTGGAAGGGTCCCAAGCACAGGAGCTTCTGTACCCATGGAGTCTGGGATGCATCACCCTCCTGGCATTTGGATGTTCACCATCCTGGAAGCTCCCCAAACCCCATCCTTTTGGGGTTTTATGGCTTTTCATAAAGCCTTTTATGAGTTTTCATTACATAGACATGATTGAATATATCATTGGCCATTGATGATTTAAGTCTATCTCCAGCTCTTCTCCCCTCCCCAGAGGTCAGGAAGTTCAACTGAAAGTTCTAACCCTCTAATAACCTGGTTGGTTCCTCTGGCAACCAGCCCCCTTCCTATGGTTATCTAAGGGCTTGCCAAAAATCACTCTGTTAACATAAATTTGGGTGTGATTAAAAGGGGCTTGTTGTAATAACAAAAAAAAAATCACCCATTTCATCTTTATGGTCTAGAGCTATTTCAGGAGATGAGAACAAAGGATGCCCTTATAACTCTTATCACTTATGAAATTACAAAGGCTTTAGAAGTTACTTCCAGAAACCATGCACAAACTCATATCACAATAGGCCTACCTCTTACTAGTTTGGTGACTTTGAGAAAGTCCCTTAGCTATTCTAAGCCTGTACCCTTTCTAAGCCTTACCTCATCTATAAAATGGGGGCAATTACATCTATCCAAAGGGTTCCGATAAGGATGGAGGCCACAGATGCATTCTACAACTCTTAGTTCCCTCACCACCCAGCCCACTCTGCCCTCAGGGGTAGGAATTCTCTAATCCTAAGAAGGTTCATAACAAAGAGATAAAAAGTTGTGCCAACCTGACCTTGACCTGTTCTGTTTCAGAGTCTACAGTCACCTAAATCATCTGTGGGTGATACATAACTCTTTTCCTCTGGTTTTCAAAACAAGCAAATAAGGAGGCTGTTCAACATCCTTTGTCTTTATTATGAGGGGCAATGAGGTGTAAACAAAGATGATTCTAGGAGGGAAAAACTTCTGGGTTCCAATCATCCCTGCTTACTGAGTTCCTCAGCCTCTCTGGCCTCCAGGTGTTCCTTCTGAAATAACTCTTCTGCCTTACCTCTGCATAGAAAGAGGCTAGATAGAGTATTCTTTCAGGGCCCCTTCTGGCTCCAAGATCCCTAAACCTTGGGTGACTACCAAACAACCCATTAAATGGAAATAAAGCAGACTTCACAAGGAGACCAGTTTTGCCCTCTCAGAGTGTTCTAAGTAGAGCTATAGATGTACAGAACACAAGCAGGCCAGAAACATTAAACCCAGGATGACCTCAGGGACCTTATCAAGAGTGAATTCACAGAAACAGAGGTCAGGATAGAGAGTGGGAAGGGAAGGAATCAGGGGAAATAGCTGTGAGGGTCATTTAAAAAAAATAAAATCCATCCCCACTTTTAAAAATAAATGTTCTATTTGGAAACAGATTTTTAGAAAAATTGCTAAGATGATACAGAGAGTTCCTTTAACCAATTTCCTCTAATGTTAATATCTCACATTACCAGAGTACATTTGTCAAAACTACAAAACCAACACTGGTACATTACTATTTACTAAACGCCCCACTTTATTTGGATATCACCAGTTTTTCCACTAATGTCCTTCTTCTGTTCCAGGATTCAATCCAGAACACCTCATTTCATTTAGGATAAAACATCATTTAATGGTGAAAGATTTCTAACACAGAGACAAACAGATCTTTAATAAAAAGAATATAAGATACACTTAAGGCTCTTTGCAAACCCTCTCTTCCCATTTTCACACCCTTTCCTTTCTCCCCAGAGATAATCGCCATCATAAACTCCCTGTTTATCATTCCCAGGCATGTTTCTATCGATTCATTAAAAAAGACAATATAAGCATAAACACTGTATTTTATTATTTTCCAGACTCTAAAATTTATGTAAATACTATTTTTATTCTATTCATATCCTTCTATATCTTGTTTCTTTCATTCAACATTGTTCTTGTGATTAATCTGTTATGAGATACAACTATAGTTCTTTTTGTTGCTATACATAATATGTATAGTATTTCATTCTATGAGTACACCACTGTTATCATTCTCCTACTGATGGACATTTAGACAGTTTTCCTATCTTCTTTTGGTTGCAATAAACATTTTAATGCAGGTCTCCGATTGCATATAAGAAAGATTCTCCATCTAGGGCTGGAATTTCTGGGTTAAAAGATGTAACCAAATTGTTTCCTAAAGCTGTTGTACTGATTTACATTCCCTTCAGCAGTGAATGAGTCTGTTGCTCCATATCCTCATCCATACTTGGAAGTGCATTTATATTATAAATTAATTTGGGGAGAATTGGCATCTTTATAATAAGTTTTTCAGTTTATGTACACAGCCATTTTCTCCATTTATTAAGGCTTTTTTTTTTTTTTTTTTTTTTGGTCCTCTCGGTAACTGTAATTTTCTACAAAAATATTCTTGTACATTTTTTTAGTTAGGAGTACTTGTAGATATCTTGAGGCTTTTACTATTATTGAAAATGGGCTCCTTTATTGATTTTTCTAGTTGGTTATTACTGAGGGATAAATTTTTGATATGTTGATTTTGTGTCTAGGGAAACTGGCAAACTCTTATTGTATAATTTCTACTTAAAAACCCCAGGAGGGGTGCCTAGGTGGTTTAGTCAGTTAAGTGTCCAACTTTGGTCAGGTCATTATCTCATGGTTCATGACCCACGTCATGAGTTCTAGCCCCACGTTGGGCTCTGTGCTGACAGCTCAGAGCCTGGAGCCTGCTTTGCATTCTGTGTCTCCCTCTCTCTCTACTCCTCCCCTGCTCATGCTCTGTCTCTCTCTCTCTCTCAAAAATAAACAGACATAAAAAAAAAAAAAAAGAGGAAAATCATATTGTATGCAAATGAAAACATTTTGTCTTTCTTTCCAACATTCACATAATTCTCCTTATCTTACTGCATTGGTTAGAATTTCCCGCAAAATGCTGAATATAAATGATGAGAAAGGGCATCTTTCTCTTTTTCATGACTTTACTGAAAGAGAGCCTATAGTCTTATTGTTAAGGATAGTTTTTGCTATAATATTTTGATACTTGCTTTTTATCAAGTCAAGGAAAAATCTCTTCTATTCTTACTTTCCTGAAAAGTCTGTTTTAATCATGAATAAACACTAAATTCTGACAATTGCTTCATCTGTATTTTATAAATTGTAGGTATTACTGACCTATTAATATGCTTTATTACATTAATATGCTTTATTACATTAAGATATCTTCTCATGTTGGATCATCCTTAATTTCTTGCATAAACTCTACTCAGTCAAAATGTAATATTTGAAATAGATTGGAAAATATTACATAAGCATCTATGTTTATAAATGGGATTGGTCTATTATTTTCCTTTCTTGTATTCTTCTTGTCTGGTTTGGGTATTTAGGTCATATTATCATTGTAAAAGTAGATCACTTGTCTTAATTTTCTATTGTCTTCAATAGTTTTCAGTATTAGGATTATCTACTTCTTGTAAATTGAACAAAGTACAGGGGCGCCTGGGTGGCTCAGTCAGTTAAGTGTCCGACTTCGGCTCAGGTTATGATCTCACAGTACATGGGTCTGAGCCCCACATCGGGCTCTGTGGTGACAGCTCAGAACCTGGAGCCTGCTTCGGATTCTGTGTCTCCCGCTCTCTCTGCCCCTCCCCTGCTCACACTCTCTCTCTCTCTCTCTCTCTCTCTCTCTCAAAAAAATTTAAAAAAATTTTTTTAAATAAAGTACAGATAAAAACCATCTAAGCCTGGTATTTTGTGGGTAGGAAGTTTTTTGGTTATTAGTTGAAGTTCTTTAATGATTTTTCCTTTATTGGAGTTTTCTATATCTTTTGAAGTAGTTATGACAAATTATATTTACCTAGAAAACTCTCTGTGTCTTTTCCCAATCCAAATTTTGGCATAAAATTCTTCAGAGTATTGTCTTCTGATTTTTATTATTTATTTCTTATCTGCAGTTAGATTTCCCTTTTATTCAAAATATTGTCTGTGGCTTTTGGGAGGGGGAGTCTTACTAGGGATTTATCTATTTTATAACTTTTTTTTATTCTCAAAATTGTTTTCTGTTTCATTTCATGTGTCTTCATTTGTTTCCTTCCTTCTATTTTCCTAAAGGTTTAGTTCGTTTCTTGTCTAGCTTCTTAAGATGGGCACGTATGAACAATAATAGTTACCTACACAATATTTATTCTCCATTTTTTCTTACTAACATAGCTCCCATTTAGTTTAGGAAGGCAACATGCCAAGCTAAAAAAAACAGACAAATTATGCTTCCCAGACTCCCCTGCAGCTAAGAACTAGTGTATGTCATAGTTCTTACCACTTATATATTAAGTGGAAGTCACAGGGTAGGGCTTCCAGGAAAGTTCTTTAATTCAAGAGACCAGACCCAGCTGATACATGCCTCTTTTACAACCTGTCCTTTTTTCCATCATGCTTGGAATGTGGATACAAAGCTGAAAGTAAAGCAGTCATCTTTTCACTATGAGGCAGCAGTATGAGTATGAAAGCTAAGTTGAGGTCAATGGGAACTTAGAAGATCTAGAGGCCCTGATGGCATCACGGAACCTCCACACCTGCCTTGGACTCTTTAACTCCAAACTCCTTGTTACTTCTTGTTCTCCTTTATACACAGCCAAATACAACTTTAAATGACACAATATTTAACTTATTTTTCATATTTAAAAATTTCAATAATGCATTTAAGGTCATAAATTTTCATTAAAGAATAGCTTTACAGTCTATAACTGAGACATCAACTGCTGGCCCAGACCAGAAAGACCACCTAGCCAACCTAGAGAACAGTGATATAAACAAAAATGGCCATGTTTTAAGTCTCTAAGTTTTGGAATCGTTTATTACATAGCAAGAGCTAACTAATATAGAAAGTAAGAGAGGGGTGCCCTGGCTTTGAAACAGGGCAGTAGCTAGAAGACCAGTAAGGAAATAGTTTGCAAAGCTGAAGAAAGAAAGAAAGAAAGAAAGAAAGAAAGAAAGAAAGAAAGAAAGAAAGAAAACTGCTACAACAGGCTTGGAAAATGATGACTCATGTTATATAGAGACAGAACAATTGGTAAAACTGAAGCCTACAGTAACTTGAAAGGGGGAAAAAAAATGAACTTACTGGATTTCCAGTTACAGCTAAGTATATCTCCAGATAGAATTTGGAAAGCGTTAGGTGCTCTTAACTGCATACGACAAATTATAGCAAGACAAGAGATGAGCTAAAGAAGGAAATGTTCAGTTTGCAGCCAGAATTTAGATAGAATACAGAAGGCCCAGGACCTGCTGTGTTGGAAAATAAAATTGTCTCCTGTCTCCAGTCTCCTCATATTTAAATAGTCTTCAAGTAAATGATTCTCATAGTAAAAGGAAACCTTAGGACAAAGAGCAAAACAAGGGCATAGCCATTTGTTAAGACCGTTGATGGATTTAAGGAAATGCCTAGTATACTTTCTCAGCTAGACTAAAAAGAATCTTAAGGGCATGACAGAAACCTAAAGCCAAATTTCAGTGAATAAGTCTAGAGAAAAAAATAATTGTGAGTGTGGCTTTTGTTGAGTGAGGTGGACTATAGTCTATTAAACAGAAAGCCCAAAATGTTTTAAAGAAAACTATATTTGCTAAAGTACCATCAGCTCGGACTAGGGGGACTCAGGTTGGCTGAACAACAAAGAGGTCTCGGGACTCTCAACTATCTATGGGCAAGAAGTCAAGTGAGAAAGCTACTGAACTGTTACCATGGTCATTTCTTATGGAAATAAAGGAAAGACTTCTGGGGGTGGGGGGAAAACAAGGGGCTAGAGAATGGAGGTCAAGAGCCTCAGGAGAACAACAGACTAGGAGGATAACCCCAGGAAGCAGAACAGAGCCCTAAGCAAGAGTTATTCATTGCCCTGGAGTAGGGTGACCTGGCAATATCTGCCCAAGGGAATTCTAGACAAGCGATTTCTATGTATCTCTTGTTCTTCCATTTTTTGAAGGGAAGTGTCTATTCAGTTAACCTGCCTCACCATTGTATGTTAGGTGTGTGGGAAGCAGGTGACTTGTCACTTTAAATTCACAGATCTCTGGATCAAGAGGAGCCTTACCCAAAGAACTACATCTGAGGAGCCTCATTCACATCCTGATGTAAGAAAATCATGAGGTCACAGGCTTCCAGCCTGATGCTGTAAGTAGAATGAGACAGAAAGCCTGGGATGAAGATTAGCACATTTTGCATGTGGGAAAATGTGAATAATTTGTGGCCAAGGAGTGAACTGTGATAGATTCGAAAAGCAGCCACAAATTCTTTTCCTCTTATCGAAGGGTAGAGTCTATTTCTCCACCCTTTGAATCTGGGCTTGGCCAGGTGACTCACTTTGGCCAACGGGACATTAGTAAATTTATCACAAGCAGATGCTTGAAAGTGTTTGCACAGTGAGGCTTGCTCTCTGGCTCCATTTGGAAACCTAGACTACCATGTGAACAGCACTAGAACACAATGTGGAAGATTAAAGGCAACTTGAAAGAGAACTAAGGCATCCAGGAGACAGAAAACTGACTTCCAAACATACAAGTGAAATTATCCTAAATAACCTAGTCACCCAACTACCCATCACAGAACTTCTTATCTTGATGAAGTCCCAATAGTTCATTTTTGCTTTTATTTCCCTTGCCTCTGGAGACATGTCTAGTA
Source organism: Panthera onca (assembly GCF_046562875.1). Taxonomy (NCBI): domain Eukaryota; kingdom Metazoa; phylum Chordata; class Mammalia; order Carnivora; family Felidae; genus Panthera; species Panthera onca. The sequence goes on from NC_138347.1 coordinate 69,278,890, forward strand.
AGAAGCTGCTGCGGCTGAGGTCAAAGAAGTTGATGCCTGTTTTCTCCTCTAGGATTTTGATGGCTTCCTGTCTCACATTTAGGTCTTCTATCCATTTTGAATTTACTTTTGTGCATTGCCTAAGAAAGTGGTCCAGTTTCTTTCTTCTGCATGTCGCTGTCCAGTTTTCCCAACACCATTTGCTGAAGAGACTGTCTTTTTCCCATTGGATGCTCTTTCCTGCTTTAAGATTAGCTGGCCGTACAGTTTTGGGTCCATTTCTGTGTTTTCTGTTCTGCTCCATTGGTCTGTGTGCCTGTTTTTGTGCAGTACCATACTGTCAGGATTACAGCTTTGTAATACAGCTTGAAGTCCAGAATTGTGATGCCTCCAGCTTTGGTTTTCTCTTTCAACATTACTTCGGCTGTTTGGGGTCTTTTCTGGTTCCATACTGATTATAGGATTGTTTGTTCTAGCGCTGTGAAGAATGCTAATGTTATTTTGATAGAGACTGCTTTTAATGTGTAGATAGCTTTGGGTAGTATAGACATTTTAACAATATTTTTTCTTCCAATCCATGAATATGGAATGTTTTTCTTTTTAATTTTTTTAATGTTTATTTATTTGAGAGAGAGAGTGAGAGAGAGAGAGAGAGAGAGAGACAAAGCACAAGCAGAGGAAGGGCAGAGGGAGAGACACACACACACAGAAACTGAAGCAGACTCCAGGCTCCGAGCTGTCAGCACAGAGCCCAACATGGGGCTCAAACCCATGAGCTGTGAGATCATGACTGGAGCTGAGGTCAAACACTTAACTGACTGAGTCATCCAGGTGTCCCAGCATGGAATGTTTTTCCATTTCTTTGTGTCCTCTTCAATTTCTTTCATAAGCTTTCTATAGTTTTCAGCATACAGATCTTTCACCTCTTTGGTTAGGTTTATTCCGAAGTATCTTGTGGTTTTTGGTGCAATTGTAAATGGGATCGATTCCTTGATTTCTCTTTCTATGGCTTCATTATTGGTGTATAAAAATGCAACTGATTTCTGTATATTGATTTTATATCCTGTGACTTTGCTGAATTCATGCATCAGTTCTAGTAGTTTCTGGGTGGAGTCTTTTGGGTTTTCCATGTAGACTATCACGTCATCTGCAAAGATTGAAAGTTTGCCTTCTTCTCTGCCAATTTGGATACCTTTTATTTTTGTTGTCTGATTGTTGAGGCTAGGAAGAAGTTGTTTCTACTGTCTTAACATTTTATGCTGCTGCTGAAACGTGACAATGTGTCATTTATTTATACATAATTTATATCTTAACTCTGATTTGTAGTTGGTTGTTATGGACTGCATGTTTGTGTCTCTCTGAAACTCATATGTTGAAACCCAAACCCTCAATGTGACTGCATCTGGAGACACAGATTTTAATGGAGGTAACTGAGGTTAAATGAGGTCATAAGAATGGGGCCCCAATCGGGTAGGGTTTGTGTCCTTAAAAGAAGAAACAGGGGAGAGCTTGCTCTTGTGTGAGGACAAAGTGAGAAGACAGCCTGGAAGAGAGCTCTCACCATACACCAAATCAGTTTTGAGCTAAGGCTTCCCTGCATCCAAAAGTATAAGAAATAAATTGCTGTTGTTTAGGCCACCAGGTCTATAGTGTTGTGCTATAGCAGCCTGAGCAGACTCATACACTGGTTGGTCTTCCCTCCCGCCCCCCTTGACGTTCTACATTTTCACTACAATGCGTCTAGTTGTGGATTCGCTTTTATTTAACCTTCAGTGTATTAGGAGACATCTTTGATCTAAGAACTCATATTGTTACTCAAATCTAGAAAATTATTAGCCATGTATTTAAATGTTGCTTCTCTTTCATTCTCTCTGTTCTCTCAATAACTTTTATTAAAAAATGTTAAAGCCTGTCAGTTCACCTTTCATATCTCTGAACTGTTCTTTCATATTTTTCACACATTTACATTTCTGTGCTACAGGCAGGGTAAGTTTCTCTGTGCTATTTTCCAATTTGGTAACTCATGCTTCAGTGGTAGGTAGGCGTCAGTAATGCCTATCTATTACATCTTTATTTCAATAACTCCATTTTTTATTTCTACATTTTAATTTTTATATCTATCCAGTCTTGTTTTGTTTATGTTTTCCATAATTCCTTTTTTTTTTTTTTCAACAGAAAGAATGCCTTTTTTGGAGGGATACATCCTACTTACTACAAAGTCTTTTTCACACTATTCTATAAAATGAATTGCATCTGGGACAATTTTCTATTCTTACAGTTGATTCTATTACCTGTATTTCTTGACTTGTCATTTGCTATTTTGGTGTCGCAAGCTCCTTTTGAGTTTGTTCTTCTCCTTTTGTCATTTTGTCCCCCTTGCTCCTCACCCATTTCTCCTTGACCCTCCAGGGCTCCAATGTAGAAGCAGGTTAGGTGTTACATCCCCACAGGAACACGGCAGCCACAGTCATAGAGCCAACACACAGGGGGCTCAGTCCCTGGAAGCAAGCCCATGTGCTTGTTCCTTGCTTTCCTCAGCCCCGAACTTCTGACTATTGTAGTCTCAACCAGAAGACTAACAGTCCTCCTTCCCTCCCATACCCAGGCTTCTTTCATAACTTGGTGAACTTTCCTTTAGCCCCTGCCTTCACATTTGACTCTGGTTTCTCAATGCCTGCAGAACACTTTCGATCGCTTTATTTCACAGCTGCCAAAATCTCAGCCACCACCTCCCTCCAACCCACAGCATAGCAAGCTTCAGTCCCTGATCACCTTTTTGCATTTCTCATTTTTATGGTCCACAGAGATGATGACTTCATATCTGAGGCTGGTTATGCCCACTTTTTGTTTTCTCTCTCCTTTTGTTTTGTCCATAGAGATACGAGTTTAGAGCAGAGATAGTTTTCAAAATGTAAACAAATGCAAATTATCAATCTGCCCCTCCTTCTCAAAGTTGCATGTGTCCCCAAAATGAAACTTTAAAAAAGGAGGAGGGGACCACTTGTGAATGCCGATCTTTGTTCTCTGGGGCTACAGAAGCACTGTCACCTCATTAAAGGCTCTCTGTTCAAAAGATAAGCATGGTGACAAAGGCAAGGAGACCCAACCCTGCTCTCTGCCACCACCCACCCTGGAGATTTGGGAACTTCTCCTTTGACATCTAAGCTTTTCAGAGACTTTCGCAAGCACTTAAGAGATGAATATAACCTTTCTCATTCATTCAAGCGTAAAAATTTCGGGTAGAAAAATCAGATGGAAAGAGGAAGGAGTAAATATTGTGATGTATTGTATCTCAAAACTATAAGCCCATCTTTTTGGACAGAGCTTGGTACACTGGGGCATGGACACCTGAATCTCCAGTATCTATAATGTTGTCCTTATACAGTTGTAGACAAATAAAGAAACATAACTTAGTCTCGAACCAATAAATAAAGAACCCACGACACTGAAGTAGTTCTCCTTCCCTTTGACCTAAAAGGGAACTCTTCTTTGCCTGTGTATGTCGGGAGAGACTTAGCTTTCAGTTGGAATGTTTTCCTCTGTAATATACCACTATGACTCTCACATCTGTGTAACCGCTGGGATCTTCTCAGGATGGGTCTCGCTAATACACCAGGTAGGAGGAGATGAGGCACTTCAACCTCAGTGCTATAAACACCAGGAGGTTACTTGGTATGAGTACTTATTTTTGTTTTTGCTTTCTGCCAAGTCTATCCTAACACAGCCGGTTTTCCTGGCTACATTTAGCTATGCTACCCATTCAAATATTTATCAAGCACCTGCTGATAATGACAATAACAGCTCCTATTTAATGGGGACCTTCTGTATGCATGACAATACATTGTACACACCCATTTAATCTTCACAATAACTAGTCATGCAAAGCAGGCAATGTTATTCTCATTTTTCAGTAACAGAAACAGGCTTAGAGAAAGTCAGTGATTTCTCAAAGTCACACAGGCTGCAGCGTGAATTTGGCTAGTCATCCGAAAACCCATACTGTTCTCATTATTGCAATGTGAGGATGCCTGTTCTTTGGTGTACAGAAATTGTGTGTTGTGGGATATGGCCTCAAGTTTTCAACACCAAGACAAGACCAGCCTAAAACAGCCTATGCTGGGACTGTCACCCTGGCCTGTATATATTCATTTCCCCCTCCCACCTCAATTCTGTCATCTGTGCTTCTGGGACATATGGCCTGACAACTCTAAGCCATGGGCAGAATGCAGACAGAGGCACCAAGAACTTTTGGGTCCCTACTGGTGTTGGATTCTGGGCCCTTCTCAGCCAGTGCCCTGAGGCTCAGTGGTTTTCTTGTGGCTGCTAGAGCTCTGGGGATCTAATTGTGTGAAGCTTATTTTTATCACTTGCAATGGTGCCCAGATCCTGTGGTACTGGCCTTGGCCCTGAAGATGGCATAACTGCAAAATGCAGAGTGGAACTTGGAAGAACTAAGAGGTCTCCAGAGTAGGAGAGGACTGAGTACTAAGGAAAAGAAACCTGGAACTGGTTGCCCAGAAATGTGGACGGGCTCTAACTTTTCACCCACTCCTTCGGCTTCTTTTGTAATTCTCTGGACAGCCTGAGATAGCCATAGCCCTCAGTTCACCAAAATGCTTCTCCCCACTGAAACTTCTTTTCCAGCCAAGTTGGCTTCAAGCTGCTTCCTTTAAATCTTCTTCTAATGACCTCATTGGATCCCAGGAGGTGGGCTGGGCAGGGGATATCAGTCCCATCCAAATACTAAGACTCAGAAAGGCTGAGATATTGGCTTATTAGCAGCAGAGTCTTAGCTAAAAACCCTGTCCTCTTGACCTAAATCCAGGGCTTTTGTTGCTCAAACCAGGACTTTATTTATTGCCTATCCTCCACAACACCCACCTCTACAACTGCTTTTGACTGGGGCCTCACTTTTCACTTGGATTACTCCAACAACCTACTTAGTCTCTCTGCCTTAAACCTAGCACACCGGCACCACTTCCCAAGTCATTTTCCACTTCAACCAAAGGATCATTCTATAAAGCAAATCTGGTCATGGCACTTCCCCATGTAAGATCTTTCCATGGTTCTCTACAGTTTTTCAGGATGAGGCCCAACTTCTCTAGAATGGTGTGATGTAACCTTAGCCCAGCATAGCTTCACCTAGTATCACCCACATCCTCACACATCCCCTGTGACCCACACACCACACACCTCCCCTCTGTACCTGCTGCTCCACCAACTTGGACAAACTTCTTCCAACTTGAGCTCCAGAAACATCCTTACTTGTTGTCTGTGTAACCTATCTTGTGGTTCTCCCAGAGTTCCCTCTGCCTATCTTGTTTAAGAAATTCTCATATGGGGGCACCTGGGTGGCTCAGTTGGTTAAGCGTCCGACTTTAGCTCAGGTCTGATCTCACTGTTCATGAGTTCGAGCCCCGCATTGGGCTCTGTGCTCGGAGCCTGGAGCCCATCACCTCCATGAGTTCCTTGAGGGTTGTATATTGTTTTGATCTGGGTCCCTAGAATGCAAAAGAAACTCTAGACTATACAGCAGTGGGTGAATAAATGGCATCTGGTTGAGGCCTAGACTCAACCTTACGTTAATTCGTGTGTCCTTCCTTATGAAAATATGAAGCTTCAGATTTGCCTTTCCCAAAACCTTCAGGTATTTGATGCAGGTCTTCAGACAAAACCAACACAACCTCTAATCCACTGATTAGAGGCTTGCCATTCTGATAGGCTTGGCAACATAATTACTGGAAATTCTGGCTGGAGAGTCCAGAATCAGATTAAATTAACATGTCATGATCACCCACTGTGTGCCACAAACTCTTCTGTCCCCTCCAACTAAACAGGCATCCCTTAGAAGACAATGTATGGAAAGGTCAAAGAGCATAGTCCTTTCAACAGTCAAAACATGGGACAGGCCTGTTAAACCTCAATCCCTATAACTAATCCTATAACTAATCCTAAATCCTATAACTAATTATTCATGTGTGCACACAGATTTTATATCTATCTTTCCCAGTTTTTACTATGAGGTTATTTCTATAGCAGTTTAGAGTACAGCCTCTGCTTAGTTTCAAATCCTGGCTCTGCCATTTGCTAGCTGTGTAACTTTGTGTACATTGTAAAATTTCTCTCTCCCTTGGTTTTTTCATCTATAAAATAGAGATAATAGTACTTGCACCTCATCAGATGCTGTAAGGATTAAATGAAATAATGCGTACAGAGCACTTAGCCAACTGGGCATAGTAGACAATAAATGTCAGCTAGAATAGAAGGCTCTTTAAATAACTTCTGCTTACCAGAATCACCCTTGTAGCCAACACTTTTCATTACTCTCTATAAGAGACTGACTAATACCACATCATGCTAAATGCTCAGGGCTAGTAGTCTATTTATTCCCTAATTCTCTAATCTACCTGCACACTTGTGCCCCCTCCAGGGAAACCGTTTGCAAAAGTGAGCTGGTTTGTCCCCAAGACCCTTTGTGCCAATTGTATTCATTATTAAAATTATATAACCAAATGTATATATAATTTAAGTAGTATATAAAGTAATTAAAATGTGAATATAAAAGATGTTTCTGTGAAAAATGAGAGATGAAATGCTTATAAAACTGTTGAATTAGGTGTGGATGCAACAACTATAAAAATCTGAAAGAAAAATTATAAAAATCTAGAAGGTTCTACATTCCAATTGCTCTGAAAGTATCTAAGTTCCATTCCGCTCTAAAAAGATTCCAACTGGAAAGTATAGAAAATGTGTTACAGACACGGTGTATCCAACAAAGGTAACACACACTCCCACTGGGGGGCTCACTGCCCCATAGTGAAAGTTCGGCAACAGTGAAATGTTTAATGTTACTTTTGAAGTTAAAATGTTTAAAGCGTGTATGCTTTAAGTTTTCATCAGCTGTTTCAAACAGTCGATCAATTACTCATCCTCGTCATACCTCCAACACAGTCTATTCCTGATTACTTCAGACTCCAAATCCATGACAGCCTTAAATTCTTCCAAACATATGGTTACTAAAATAACATCGCTGAAGTCAATTCAGCCTGAATCAATCATGTCACGTGGCAGCCATTTCTAAAAATCTAATCCAGGTTCAAAAGATGAAACCGTGCCATAATACAAGACATTAAAAGGACTGTCCAAATATCAGTATCATATAAAGAGCTTCTATAACTTGAGACGAAAAAGACAAATAGTTTAATGGAAAAATGAGCCAAGGACAAAAACAGACAATTCACAAATAGCCAAAAAACACAGAAGCATGCCCAATTTCACTAGAGGTAAGTAAAAATTAAATTAACTACTTAATAGCTTGACAAAAGTTTAAGTGAAGGATATTGTTGGGTTTTGGTAAGGTGTATGCATCAAATTATTACCAGTCATTTCCTGTAGGTGATAGAAGCAATAAGTTCATACGCATATATAAATTAAGCGATGGGGTTTTCAGTATTTTCAGATGCAGCTCAATAAAAAGCAAAACTCTCCCTCATAAGGAAGAAGGTACTATCCTAAGCCTTAAACGCAATTCTAAAGCTGAAACTCCAAAGACATTTTGAACAATGGCAGCATCACTAGAGTCAGAGGTGGTAATACAGACTCTCCAAAGAGGACCATTTTGAAGGACATCAGTGGTGCGGACGATGACTTCCGGCACACTGGATAACACACCCTCCTCCAGCTCTGCAGTCCTGTCGTGGAGGGCGGGGCAGCACCCATCCCCTGGCAGGCCTAGCACGGGGATCCTAACCAGAGGCGTGGCGGAAGCCACGCCCCTGAGCAACAGTACCCTCTCTTCTCAACTCGTGGCCCTTCCCACACCCTTGTGCATGAGGCTTAGACTGCCCTGTGGTGGACAGTATGCCTCTCACATCCTTTGATCAGAGCACTGCTATGTCTCTGACCTCTCATGCTTGAAACAGACTTGCTGGTATGTGAGCCCTTAGGACACTCAGCGCCTGCAATAAAACCGAGTCTCAGCTTCTCTTGGCGACCCACTGAGCCAAGGACATAATGTTCTATCTATACAATGAAATGCAGATTTCCCAATAAAAGGCAAAATTCTTGACTTCAGGAGGTTGAATAGGATGGAAAAGAATTCCAGCTGGTTAAATTTATGGCACTGAAAAAAGCCCTGTCTGAGAATAATTCTTGTGTCTGAGCCCAAGATGCTGTAATCTTGCCATGGATTGTTAAAATATTCACTCACAGCATGCTCCAGTCCTCAAAGCTGTGCCCTGAGACAGTCTAAATCGGTCCATAAACGTAGTGGTTCAGTCTTGCTGCCTCCGCTTCTGAAATTAATAATATTTTAGCTGAACTGATGCCAGGGCAAAATGTACAGGAGGCCATATTTAGTTAAAAACTGGTTGGATATGATGTGATTACATGTTAAGATCATGAAAGAAATGTCCTCCTTCTTGATCTATATTTGAAGGAGGAACACCATAAAATACTAACCAGCTGGGCCCTGCAGGCCTAACACTGTAGGCTCTGGAGCAAGACTGCTGGGTTCACACCCTGGCACCACTGCTTCCAGCTATAGGACCGTAACAGAGCTCACCTCACAGGATCATCATAAGGGGCAAATGAGTTCAGCCATTAAAGTGCCGCCCTCCCTGCAGGCACTCAAATGTTAGCACTACTGGAAGGAAGGAGACGGTGGGGTTGGAAGTGCTGAAGGGCCTGAGTGTCTGTCACTGTTTGGCAACCCAGGTAGAATGCATTTATTCATACTCCGCCCAAGCTGGCTTCTCACCATTCCACGTGTTTGGCCATTTACAATGGGCATTCACCACATACCTCTTTGTGAGCATGTCTTCTCCCTAACCAGATCACAAGCTCCTGGAGACAGGGGCAGTGATCTTACCAAACATGGGGTCTGGACCCCAGTAAGCACTCAATGAATACCTGATTGACTCTGCTTCCTGTTCATATGTGGAGTAGACTGGACTCAAACCATTAATCATACAAACTTCATTTAAACGGGCTTTTCTAGAAGTGCAGCTAGTCTTGCAGGACATGTTCATCAAAACCAGAGATAGATATGGGTTTCTGTGATTCCCTGGGCAACAACACAGTGGAAGGTGCCATCCTTCCTGCAGGCAGGGGTGCGCTCTTTCTCACTGCTGGGGAGCTCTCTGCCCTGAACCAGAGCACCCCCCTTTGCCTGTGCCAGAGCTCCAGGCCCGGGGGACCCCATGCAGAATCTGGACCATCAGTAGGGGTCCTTCCCAGGAGAGTCTTTAAGGCCATGTTGGCTCAGTGCCGGCTATGTGGATGACCTCTTGTGCCACCCTGAATATTTAGAGATCGGCTCCAGGTCACAATCCTTCCTTCTGGCTTTGACTTTTGGGCCACGTGTTCTAAAACTACTAAATTGTGCAATTTAAGTTGGAGAATTCTGTGTCTTTGGAGGTCACTTGTTCATTCAGCAAGCTTCCCCGAGGGCCTACTATATTCCTGGTACTGACAAGGAGGCTCAGAAATTCAGCAAAATGTGTGAGCTCACATAGTGAGGGAGCAGCAGCAGGGCCTGCAACCAGGTTGGTCTGGACCGGTGCAGGCACTCTGATCAAGATGCTTGAGGATTCTCCCCGCCTCACTTAATCTCTCTCTCTTCTCCAGCTTTACAACTCTTGCTCATGTCACCCTTACCATCTAGATTCAAAAGATCTACTAACTGGATCTTGCCTGCTTCAAAGAATCTTCAGGACCAGGGTGGATGTGACGAGATACCAATCCCCTGATACCAAACAAAAAGCGGTTTAGTTCAGGCTGGGCTTAATCATGTCCCCTTTGAGCACAACCTGCCTCCCTCCTCCCCAGCTTGATAATGCAAATGCCTCCCTTCTTTTTCTGCTGTCTCCCCCATGTGCCCACTCAGGTATCCCACAGGGTCCCCAACTCAGCCCCAAACTGAGCCTCCCCTCCTCAGTTTTCTGCCATTGCCTTCCAGTGCACTGCCTCGGATCGAAAGCCTTGGAGTCTTCAGTATGAGAAGATATAGAGTACCATGATTAAAAATACAGGCTCTGGATGTGAATCCTAAATCTGCCTCTACCAACCGTAGGGCCTATGAACAAATCACTTAATCTACCTCTATCTCAGTTTCCTCATGTGCAAAATGAGGATAAACACAGAACCTAACAAAAAAGAAAGTACTTTCCAACAAATGGGGCAGAAGCAACTGAATATCCTTAAGAGGAAAAGAATCCTGATCCCCATTTCACATCTTACCCAAAAATTAATTGGAGATGGATGACAGATCTACACATTAAAAATTAAAGCTATAAAGCTTGTGTAAGATGGCCTATATGGTAAGGGAGTAAACAAAAGTTTCTGAGGACACAGAAAAAAACAGCCTTACCAAAAACAATGACAAATCAGACCTCATCAAAATTTAAACCTTCTGTTCATCAAGACACCATTAAGAAAATGAATAGGCAGGCCACAATTAGGAAAAAGATTTATGAATCACATAACTGACAAAGAACTGGTATTCAGAATAAAGAAGGACCTTCTACAACCCAATAATAAAAAGACAACACGGTTTTTAAGTGGGCAAAATATTGGAATAACATTTCAGAAAGAAAGATACAAGGACTATCAATAAGCACATGAAAAAGTGCTTAATATAATTATGTATTAGGAAAATGTAAATTACAACCATGTTTGGGACACTGCATTCTACCAAATAAGTGGCTAAAATTAAAAAGACTGATGACACCAAATAATGATGAGGTTTTGGAGCAATCAGACTCTTATAAGCTGTTCATGAAGTGTAAAAATGGTACAATCACTTTAGCCGTTTCTTATAAAACTAAGCCTAGACCTATTGTATGGCCCAGAGATACTCTCCTCTAGGTATTTACCCAAGAGAAATGAAAACACGTGTCCACTAAAAAAAAGACCTGTACAAGAATGTTCATAGCTTCTTTATTCAGAATAGCCCAAACTGGAAACAGCTCAGTGCTCACTGACAGATGAATGAAGAAACAAAACACGGTATAGCCATATAATGGACTACCACTCAGAAATCAAAGGAACAAGCTACTCATGCACATGACAATGTGGATGAAATCTCATAAACATTACGCCATGAAAGAAACTGCAAACCAAAGAGTACATACTGTATGATCCCATTTATATGAAGTTCTAGGAAAGGTACAATAAACATATGATTTAAAAATCAGAACAGCAGTTGCTTCTAGAGAGTGGGGACAGAGGCTGGTTGGGAAGGGATATGAAGGAACTTTCTGGGGTGCTGGTAATGTCCATATTTGAAGGGACCTGGGTTGCATAGGTGCATGCTTTTGTCAAAAGTCATATAATGGTGGGCTGAAGAAGTGTGCATTTTACTATATGTAAATTTCACCTCAAAAGAAAAATGTAAACAACTATTGAATGCGAATTGATGGTATACATGCTTAAATATTTAGAGGGAGATGTACTAATGTCTGCAACTAATTTTGAAATGTGTCACAAAAACAAGATGGTCTGATGGATGGTAGAGGGATGGGCAGATGTAAATAGGTAGACACAGGTGGATGATAATGCAAATATTACAGCAAAATGTGGAGGGGATATAGGTATTCACTATAAATTTGTTTCAACTTTGCTGGACACTTGAAATTTTTCACAATAAAAGTATAGAAAACTGCACCCATAAAATAAGATTGTGGTATCATTGCTTACTCTCTTTTCTGTCACTACTCACATGGTCTCCAATACCTGCTAACTTTGCAATCACTCATGTCCCTCCCCTTGCTCACTCTCCTGCAATCTCTAGCCAGGGCCAGGCTGTGGTCTCATACGTGGATTGCACACTCACCGTCCTTCTTAGCACTGCTATCTGCTACCTCCGATCCATCCTGAATGTCACAGCCAGATCAAATTCCTGGTTCACAGTTTTTAGTATGTGAACTGTGCTGCCTTACTCCCCATCAACTTATGACCTCTAAACACTCAGCCTGCAACAAGGCGGTGGCATTCTAGCTTTATTCTACTATTGTCCTACAGAAATGCAAATCTGCCCTACAGTCAAATCAGACTACTGCTTAACCCCTGACACAACAGACACCTCTCATTTCCACACCCCTTCCTCCTCACTAGAAATCTATTCCTGGGTGGCCAGAGGCCAAGCCACAGGTCTGAGCAGTTCCACAGATGACCAGAAGCTGCAGAAAACTTTTGGCCTTAACAGACACATGAAAAGATGCTCAACATCACTCATCATCAGGGAAATACAAACCAAAACTACAATGAGATATCACCTCACACCTGTCAGAATGCCTAAAATTAACAACACAAAAAACCACAGGTTTGGCAAGAGTAAGGAGAAAGGGAACCCTCTTACATTGTTGGTGGGAACCAAACTGGTACAGCCAGTATGGAAAACAGTATGGAAGTTCCTCTAAAACTTAAAAATAGAACTACCCTACAATCCAATAATTGCACTACTAGGTATTTACCCAAAGAATACAAAAATGGTAATTTGAAGGGGCACATGCACCCCACTGTTTATGACAGCATTATCAACAATAACCAAATTGTGGACAGAGCCCAAGTGTCCATGGATTGACAAATGGATAAAGAAAAAGTGGTATATATAATGGAATATTCATCAGCTATAAAAAAGAATGAAATCTTGCCACGTGCAACATAACATCACGGATGGAGCTAGAAAGTACTGTGCTAAGTGAAATAAGTCAGAGAAAGACAAATACCACATGATTTCACTCATATGTGGAATTTAAGAAGCAAAACAATCATGGGGGAAAAAAAAGAGAGAGAAAACCAAGAAACAGACTCTCAACTACAGAGAACAAACTGATGGCTACCAGAAGAGAGGTGGGCAGGAGAGACGGGTTAAATAGATGATGGGGATTAAGGTGTGCACTTGTGATGAGCGCTGGGTGTTGAGCCATTAAATTGTATAACTGAAACTAATATTACACTGTATGTTGACTAACTGGAATTTAACTAGAAAATTAAAAAACAAACAAACAAACAAAAAACTTTGGCCCAGAAAGACACAAGATCCAAGGCTCCTGCAGATACTCAACAGAGCTATGTGGCACAGAAAGCACCTACTCCCTTTGTTCATTCATTATTCACTAACTCACTTGCTAAATGCTTATAATGTGCCAGATAATCTGCTATGGGCTGCAAAAAAGGTAAAACGACAGGACTCTATTAGAGTCCTGAAGAAACTCAATTAGTGAAAGGGTGAAATCGAAGAATAGTCATAATTCACAGTAAGCTCTGGTCCGAAGATGGCAGAAATTTTGCTCAAGGCTCACTCCAGATTGAGGCCGATGAGACTGTAGTACAATATCTGTAGCAGTTTTAAACATTTATTTATTTATTTATTTATTTATTTATTTATTTATTTATTTTTGAGAGAGAGAATGCAAGCAGGGGAGGGGCAGAGACAGAGGGAGGGAGAATCCTAAGCAGGCTGCTCACTGTCAACGCAGAGCCCCACGTGGGGCTCAATCCCACATAGCACAAGATTATGACCTGAGCCAGAATCTAGAGTCAGACACTGAACAGACTGAGCCACCCACGTGCCCCTCCCTGTAGCAGTTTTAAAACATGGCCTCAAAATCTCTGACACTCCTCCCATTGAGGTAGGCAGAATCTGTGTTCCCTCCCCTTCGAATTTGGGCAGGCTTGTGACTGCTTTCACCAAAAGAATATGGTGAAAGGGACACTATGTGACTTCTGAGGTCGGGTAATAAAAGACCAGACAGCTTCCACCTGGCTCTCATGGAATGCTCATTTTCTAAATCTCCTTCTGGGGACACTCATCTTCAAACCCAGTCACTGTGCTGTGAGGAAGCCCAAGCCACAAGGAGAGGCCACAGGTGGGCGCTCTGGCTCCATGTGCCTCAGCCTGGGCACCAGACTGTAAGCGAAACCGCCTCCAGATGATACCAGCTCCTAGCCATTTGAGGCACCAGAGCCATTCACATCTTCCCAAGCCATCCCCACCGTGTCCTGGTCAAATTCCTGACCCACACAACTCCATAAAATGAATGCTATTTTATGCTGCTAACACTGGGGGTGTTTTGCTACCAGTAATGGATAAATGTTGTGATACCAGTAAATGGATTCAAAAGCAGGAGCTACTCATGGCAGGGCCCTGAGCAGTCTAGGCTGGGGGCCTGGAGCCAACAAAGAGTGACACCCTTCCAAGATTATATCCCTTTTACAATTTTATCCCATCTATCAAGTTTACAATATCTCCATTTATTCAACATTCAACAGACATGTGTTGAGTGTCCAGTGTGTGATGGTCACTGTTACGGCATTACATAAAAATTCCTGCCCTCCAGGAGCTTGCCATCTAGTAGAGAAAACAATGAGTGAGACAAATAGGCAAAATACAAATCATGCTGGACAGGGGTTAAGTGCAAGGAGAAAAATAAAAGCCAGGAGGGGACATGAAATATTAGAGGTGGGGGTGAAATTTTAGAGAGAGGGGCCAGGAAAGCGGCCATGGGGAAGGTGACTTGAAAAAAGTCCTGTTGGAGGCCTGGGCTGGGAAATACCAGGCCTCCTCTGGTTGTCCCCAGCCAAGCACCCCTCCCGTGTCAGCTGTTCACACCCTATTGCCTAAACAGATCTCACAACAATCCTCAGGGTGAAGGAGCTTGGGCTTCTCTAAAATGTCAACTCTCAAGTAAGAATGATGTGATGCCAGGGCACCTGGGTGGCTCAGTTGCTTGAGCTTCTGACTTTGGCTCAGTTCATGATCTCACAGTTTGTGGGTTTGAGCTCCATGTTGGGCTCTGTGCTGTCAGCTCAGAGCCTGGAGCCTGCTTCAGATTCTGTGTCTCCCTCTCTGCCCCTCCCCACTTGTGCTCTGTCTCTGTCTAAGAATAAATAAACATTAAAAAAAATTAATTAAAAAAATGATGTGATGCCAAAGGAGAAGGACCCTCCAAGTCCCCTTATTTTTCAGTGAGGAAGCTGAAGCCATGATGTTCCAGCTGGTCTAAGACTTAACATGATTCCATTTCTGCCCAGTCCTGTGCTCTTAGTCCTTCTCTCTACGAGCTCTTTGAGAACCATGTTCGCTTAGTAACTAAGTTCTTTCTCCCTTGGCTGCATCACCCCAGCCAGATGCCCCTGATCCCCCACAGCAGTCACCAGACATAGTCTGAAACCAATCTTCAGTGGGAAGGGGGGGAGGGATCCAAGAGCAGAAGCAGCACTGGCCATGGACAACTGCCAGCATTCCTACCAGTGTTACTACCACTCCCTTAACATCTCATCAGAACCCCCTCCACAGTTCAGTCTGTGATATGGAATATGGGTATTTTCCATTTTCTCTTCTTAACTCCTCTGTTGTGGGTTGCGCTGTGTCCTCCAAAAAGTCATGTTGAACTCAACTCCACCACCTCTCTGTGACCTTATTTGGAAACAGGGTCTTTGCAGATGTAATCAAGCTAAGGTGAGGTCATACTGGATGAGGGTGTGTCCTAATCCAATGCTTGGCATCTTTCAAGAGTAAATTGGATACAGACCCAGAGAGAAGGCCATATGAAGATGGTGGCAGAAATTAGATGATGCATGCACAAGCCAAAGAATGCCTAGGAATGACAAGGATTGCCAGCACACCATCAGAAGTTAAGAGAGTCAAGGAAGTCTTCTTTTCTAGAGTCTTAAGAGGGAACATGGCACTGCTGACACTTTATTTCAGACTTCTAGCCTCCATAGCTATGAAAGAATAAATTTGTTGTTTTAAGCCTCCCAGTTTGTGGTACTTTTGTTATGGCAATACTAAGAAACTGTATACCCTCCTATATAAAAAGTCTGGAGCCACCCATCGTCCACAGATACACAGCCTTTCTCCCTGCATTTCCAGGCCCACAGCTCAGAAGCAGCTCCTGCCTCCCCCCACTCCTTCATATCTATCTGCAGTGCATATGCAAAGACCTCCCACAGATCCCGGAAGAAAGCCAGTAAGAGGCCAGCCATACCCAGGGTTTTCAGCACAGTTTGCTGACCAGCTTGGTCTGTGTCTTGCTGTGTCTTGCAGGGGCAACCTATTTTATAAGGTTTGGCTCCAACCAGTCTAGGATCTGTTTTCAACCCTCGTGAAGATTGACTGATGGGCCCTCTGAGAAGTACCACCCATGGGAGATAGCTCACTCTCATGGGTCTAGTAATGGCCTGTTAAATGGGAATCATCCCACTAAAAGGCTATTGGGCAACATGGAACAAAGGCAAACCAAGAGGATCATACCTTTCGACACGGTAATGCTGCTTTTGGAATATAATCCAAGGAAATGACACAACAGAAAAAAATAAACCATTTTCACAAAGATAATTATAGCAATGTTACAACTGTGGGATAAAAACTGGAAACATTAAGTGCATAACAGTTAAAAGAGAGTACCATAATAACACCTAACATTTCCTGAGCCCTTAGTATACAGCAGGCACTATATACTATGTCAAGCACTTCACTTGTATCGTCTGGTTTTACCCTCACGAAAACATTATGACCTATCTGTTTTATCCCCACTTTAGAGATAAAGAAACCTGTTGAAAGGTCACACAGCTAGAAAGTGGCAAGTGACTGTTCTTTTATGCCCTCTGCTTAGAGTCATGACTTGCTGGCCATGTGAAATTGGGCAAGTTGTTTTTAATTCTCCTAAACGTTCACCAGCCATAAAATGGAAACAGGAATAATTCCAAATGATTGACAAAGATTGAGTGCAAAATGTGCGAAAACATTAGGCAAACTTGAAAGCATTATCAAATGAAAAGTACTTACAGCCACTCAGTGGTAACTCCAACTATCTTACGTGGCAGGAGTCTAAACTGCAGCCTATTCTGCATGCCAGGCTGAACAGTTAGAAATATTATCTTTTATCATTGTTGCAGTACATGCTAACTAATTTGGATGTAAATTAAAAAAAATAAAATTAAAAATATATATAAATAAATAAATTTTAAAAAAGAAATGGTATCTTTTATGTAGAAGAGAATCAACATTGTTTTTTAAAACAGGGGTGAAGCAGATCTGTGTTTTAATGGTGTTTTCGGGCACAACAATATAAAGTTATCTCAGAGTAACAAATTTGGAACCTTATCTAATTTGTAAACCCAAAAAAGTTTTATGAGCTCTCTTTAGTAAATGTCCTGGTATGATTCCTCCAGAAGGTGTGCAAACTAGACCTGGAAGCAGCATTTTTCTTAGTTCACTGACTTTCTGCAAGAAAGGAAGAATGCAAAGACCCCAGAGCACACAAAAAGGTGGGAAGGTTCTGAGGGCATTTGGAGAGGGCTCTCTCTCCTCACCCTTCCCTCACTGGGTGGTTGCAAGGATGGTGTGAACCTGTTCTGCCAGCAGTGAGAGGCTATACATGTATAAAGGAGGGCTTCTATTGTCACCAGGTCCTAGGGACCTGGCACCATCAGATCCCAGGCAATTTTGCAATTGGTTCCATTGACCAGAGTCTGGAACAGTCCCACTATCTCACTGTCATGCCAGTGAGTTAGGCTGAATAAAGAAAGGCAGAAGAACCAAATAATCCAGGGCATCACCCAGACCTGGCAGTTAGCCCCTCCTTGCTCCAGAGCAAAATCGGAGACTTGGCTCCTGAGTCATCCCTACCCACCCTCCAGTCCAGAAATATCTGAGGAGGGAGAAAGTGACTGACACTCTCTCTCCACACTCTAGTCTTCTGGTGGATTTTCCCATCATGTTTGCAATTTGTTTTACATTTCTCCATAGACTTGCCCACATTCCCTGCTTTATATCCTTTAAAGAATATCCTGCTTTATATCTACCCCAGCACAGGAGAGAGAGTGAGGAGCCTCTTATAAACCTCACAATGTTGGGATGTTGTGAGCATCTCCATGTTAAAAATGAGTAAATGAAAGTTCAGCATAGCTAAATAATTTCCTGGGGCCACCCGTCTAATAAGTTGTTGAGCTGGGATTCAAATCCGTGTCTGTTAGTTGCAAAGCCCAGACTCTTCTCATCCAGCACACATCCAGCTCTCCTGACCAATTAAGAAAAGTAGCTGATGGGGCGGCTGGGTGGCTCAGTCGGTTAAGCATCCGACTTCAGCTTAGGTCACGATCTCACGTTCTGTGAGTTCGAGCCCCGCGTCGGGCTCTGGGCTGATGGCTCAGAGCCTGGAGCCTGCTTCCGATTCTGTGTCTCCCTCTCTCTCTGCCCCTCCCCCGTTCATGCTCTGTCTCTCTCTGTCTCAAAAATAAATAAACGTTAAAAAAAATTTTTTTAAATAAAAAAAAAAAAGAAAAGAAAAGTAGCTGAGATGGACTCTACAATATGCCTGCACAATATCTGTCTGGTGCACCCTGCCACCACAGCACTATGTGGTCAACACAGAGCTGACCACAGGCATGTAGGTCTGGAGTGTTCACATTCAGAAGCCAGGTGGGCCAGACCCTCCTACTCCACCTCTCACACACATAGAAACACCCCTTTGCAGGAGACCATGGCCCAGGAAAGGGGATTAGTCAAGCCCTCTTGGAACAACAGCAATGGACCGGCATCTGGATGCCTGAGTTCCCGGGTCTGGCAGCCACTGTGCCAACCACATCCCTCAGGAAAAGGAGAGTAATTAGGAAGCACTGCCCCACAGACCAAACTTAGGTCATGTTTCCTCCAAAATGAGAGATGAGTCTGTACCTGCAGTGACAGCACTTGGGCCCCACTCCTCCACACAACTTCCATTTCCTCTGGGCCCCTGACATAACTGTAAGGGGAGTTTGGCAGAGGCACCACTGACGTGCATAGTTGTTTCTATCCAGCCATTAATGGTTTAGAGCCACCCAATATATGCTTTATGGGAGATGAGAGGTGATCCTATTGAGGCCCTCTTCCTGAGAAGTGCCCAGCTCAGTGACAACACAGGCTAAGAAACAAAGACCAGGCCAGGTACCGACCAGATGCTCTAAACTAAGTGGGAGTTTATCTAGAGATCACAAGGCTGGTTCAATATTTGAAAATCAGTCAATGCAATTCACCATTAACTAAGCCAGGGGTAGGCAAACTATGGCCAAATCCAGCCTGCTGTCTATTTTTTATAAACAAAGTTTTATTGAAACACAGCCATGACCATTCATTTACATATTATCTATGGCTGCTTTCCTGCTACAATAGCATAAATCAATACTTGTGACAGAGGTGTCACGGCCTGCAGAGTTGAAAATATTTACCGTCAGCTATTTACAGAATAAGTTTGCCCACCCTTGCAGGAGCCAGTGAAGTACTGACACACACTACCTAAGTTGCTTCCACAGGCCCTGTAACCCTCCTCTGCACTCCAGAAGAACCACCCTTCCCAGTCACTCTTGCCTCAGTCCCAGCATAGTAGGCACCCTCCCCCAGAAGACCTACCCAAACACCCACCCACACCGTGTCTCCTGACACAGGAATTTTACAAAGACTCGGTTCTGATGGCAGTGGTAAAGAAAGCACTGGAGGGAGAGATCAGAAGATGGCAGCGGAGTAGGAGGACACTAGGCTCACCTCGTCCCACAAATACAACTAGATAATTATAAAATCATCTTAAATACCCCCAAAATTGATCTGAAGACTGGCAGAACAAACTCCACAATCAAAGGTAGAGAAGAGGCCACATTGAGAAGGGTAGGAAGTGCAGAGACATGTTTGGAAGAGAAATGGATCATGGCTGCTGCAGTGGGGAGGGAGCCACACTCACAAAGAAGAGTGAAAGACAGACTGGCACACAGGGGAGTACACAGGGAAAATGAATCCCCATGGCAATTGGCTTGGAAAGTGAGAGGGGTCAAATGTGAGTTCTTGAAACCAGCAGGGCTTCAAGGTTTTAAGCCTAGAGTTTTAAAGGTCAGCGGGCATGGCTGGGATAGAGCCGGAAGGGCATTGTGCTGCTCTTGGAGAAAAGTCAGGCAAACAACCCGAGGACATACAGCATGGAAACAGCAATCTGAAGAACGCCTTGGGCACACAGTGGGGAGGTTATTCGCTCATTTCAGAGCATAGTTCCAGAAAGGCAGTGTTCACAGAGAAACCTACCTGGGAACAAAGGAATTAGTTGGCACCATTTCCCTGTCCTGCCCCTCAGCATAAATACAGAGCCACCTGCAGGAACCAGTGCAGCACTGACACATATTACCTAAGTTGCTTACACCAGGCCCTGTATCCTCCCTCTGAACTCCAGGTGAACCGCCCTTCCCAGTCACTCTTGCCTCAGTCCCAGCACAGAGGGCACCCTCCCCCAGAAGACCTACCCAAACACCTACCCACACCGTGTCTCCTGACACAGGGATTCTACAAAGGCTTGGTTCTGGTGGCAGTGGCAGTGTCTCATTTCAAACACAGACCAGAGCACACGTAGTTAAAATGTGCCACATTCAGGGCAGGGACCAAACATTGCCCATAACAGGCAAAGATAGCTTCTGCAGATGACTGTCCTGAAGGATAAAGTGGCCATGACAAAACAGAGCACATACCACACAAACTAGCGATATTCCCAAAAGTGCCAGGCCCTGGAGCACAGGGGACACCTTATGGCAGGGCACTATAGGACCTCTTCTTCATAAGGCCATTACCCTCATGAACAGGAGACATAGCTGATATTCCTAATATAAATTAGGCACAGAGACTTAGACAAAATGAGAAGATAGAGAAGTTGATCACAAATGAAAGAACAGGACAAGAACATAGCCAGAGATCTAAGGGAAACAAGTATAAGTAATATGCTTGACAGAGAACTTAACGTAATGATCATAGGGGTGCCTGGGTGGCTCAGATCAGTTGAGCATCCAACTCTTGATTTCAGCTCAGGTCATCATCCAAGGGTTGTGGGATCGAGCCCTACTTTGGGCTTCATGCCCAGTGTGGAGCCTGCTTGGGATTCTTTCTCTCTCTTTTCCTCTGCTCCTCTCCCCCATTCATGCTCTCCAAATAAATAAAGTAATAAAGTAATGATCATAAAGATATTCACTGGACTTAAGAAAAGAGTGGAAGACATGAGTGACAGCCTTAACACAGAAGTAAGGGATAACAGCACAGATAAAGGGCTCAATAAATGAAATGAGAAACACACTTGATGGAATGAACAGCAGTATGGAAGAAGCAGAGGAATGAATTAGTGACCTAGAAGACACAGTAATGGAAAGTAATCAAGCTGAACAAAAGACAGAGAAAAGAATTGTGCAAAATAAGAATAGACATAGGGAACTCAGTTACTCCATCAAACATTAATAACATTCATATTATAGGAGTCCAAGAAGGAGGAAAGAGAGATAAGGGGGCATAAAATTTATTGGAGAAATAATAGCTGAAAACTTCCCTAATTTTGGGAAGGAAACAGATATCCAGATCCAGGAGGCAGAGAAAACTCCCATCAAAATCAACAAAAGCAGGCCCACAGCAAGACATATTGTAATTAAATTGGTAAAATAAAGTGATAAAGAAAAAAATTTTTAAGCCACAACACAAAAGGAAACAATAACTTACAAGGGAAAACTCCTAAGTCTAGTAGATTTTTCAGCAGAAACTTTGCAAGCCAGAAGGGAGTGGCATGATATATACAATGTGATGAATGAGAAAAATCTGCAGCCAAGAATACTCCACCCAAAAAGGCTATCATTCAAAATAGGAGACATAAAGAGTTTCCCAAACAAATACTAAAGGAGTTCATGAACTAAACCAGCCTTGCAAGAAATATTAAGGGGGCTTTGAGTGGAAGGGAAAAACAAAAGTGACAGTATAAAGATAGGAAACACAAAACCAGTAAAAGTGAATATTTCTGTAAAAGATCAAAGAATTCACAAAATAAAAGGATATAACAACATATACCTAAAATATGAGGAGAGGAGTAAAGAATGGGTTCAACTTTAAACAAACATCAATTTAACATAGACTGCTATATGCAGAAGAGGTTATATATAAACCTAATGTTAACCATATATCAAGAACCACTAATAAATATGCAAAGAATAAAAACAAAGAAATTCAAATACAATAAAACTTTGGATTGCAAGTAACTTGTTCTGTGAGTGTTCTGCAAGACAAGCAAACATTTCTAATAAATTTTAACTTGATAAATGAGTTATGTCTTGAAATATGAGTAGTACGTGATAACAACATCACATGATCACAACTGAGCCAATGGTTCTCTCTCGTGTGCGCTGCAAGATTGTGGGTGATCATCCATGCAATGTCACATTTCCGTGAAATCCTCAAAAGGAGGCAAAAGCAAGTGTCACTGGATAAGTTCCTTGTTAAAGTTGCACGAAAAGGAAAAGATTCCATTGAGCCAACAGATTGCAGTGATTCCATTAGTGATAGTGAAAGTCATCCTACACAATAACCTTCCTCTCTCTTTTCTCCCTCACACCAGCCACGAAGGTTTTCAAAGGTAAGTGCAGGTTAATTTGTTTATTTTTCTTTATTATTTTGTATTATATTGCAGTATTTTAATCATTTTTATATGAATATTTTTGGGTTGCGGAACAAATCATGTGAGTCTCCATTACTTCTTATGGGGAAATTCGCTTTGATATCCAAGTGCTTTAGATTACAAGCGTGTTTCTGGAAAGAATTATGCTCACAAACCAAGGTTTTACTGTATATCAGTAAAGGAAAGCAGTAAAACATGAAAGAGAGAAAGACAAGAAAGGATCAGAGAAAATCTTCAAAAATAATCACAAAATAAATACTAACATGGCAATAAATTTATATCTTTCAATAATCACTCTGAATGTAAATGGACTAAATGCTCTAATCAAAAAACATAGGGTGACAGAATGGATAAAAAAAGAAGACTCATCCATTTGCTGCCTACAAGAGACTCATTTTAAACCCACAGGCACCTGCAGATTGAAAGTGAGGGGATGGAGAAACATATATCGTACAAATGGATGTCAAAAAAAAAGTCAGAGTAGCAATACTTACATCAGACAAAACAGACTTAAATTTTTTTTTTAATGTTTATTTATTTTTGAGAGAGAGACAGAGACAGAATGCAAGTGGGAGACGGGCAGAGAGAGAGGGAGACACAGAATCTGAAGCAAGATCCAGGCTCTGAGCTGTCAGCAAAAAGCCTGACATGTGGCTTGAACCCACAAACCGTGAGATCATGACCTGAGCTGAAGTAGAATGCTTAACTAACTGAGTCACCCAGGTACCCCATAGACAAAATAGACTTTAAAACAAAGACTGTAGCAAGAGACAAAGAAGAACACTACATAATAATAAAGGGGATAATCCAACAAGAAGATAGAAAAATTGTGAATATTTATGCACTCAACATGGAGCGCCCAAATACATAAGACAGTTAATAACAAATATAAAAGGAATTCGTCAATTGATAATAATATAATAATAGTAGCAGACTTTCATACCCCACTTACATCAATGGACAGACCATTTAAACAGAAAATCAACGGGAACAGCAGTTTGGAATGACACACTGAAACACATGGATTTAACAGATATATTCAGAACATTCCATCCTAAAACAGCACAATACACATTCTTTTCAAGTACACACAGAACATTCTCCAGAGTAGATCACATATTAGTTCACAAAGCAAGCCTCAACAAATTCAAGAAGATTGAAGTCATACCATGCATCTTTTCTGACCACAGTGCAATGAAACTTGAAGTCAACCACAAGAAAAAGTTTGGAAAAACCACAAATACATGGAAGCTAAAACACACTCTACTAAATAATGAATGAGTCAACCAGAAAATAAAAGAAGAAATTAAAAAGTACATGAAAACAGACGAAAATGAAAACACAATGGTCCAAAATCTTTGGAATGTAGCAAAAGTGGTCCAAAGAGGGAAGTATACAGCAATACAGGCCTACCTCAAGAAGCAAGAAAAATCACAAATAAACAACCTAAACTTACACCTAAAGGAGCTACAGAAAGAACAACAAACAATGCCTAAAACCGGCAGAAAAAAAGGATATAATAAAGATTAGAGCAGATATAAATGATATAGAAACCAAAAAAAAAAAAAAAAAAAAGTAAAAGAACAGATCAATGAAACCAGGATCTGTTTTTTTAAATCAATAAAATTGATAAACATTTAGCCAGACTTAACATGAAAAAAAGAGAAAGAACCCAAATAAATAAAATCACAAGTGACAGAAGAGAAATAACAACCAACACCACAGAAATACAAACAATTATAAGAAAAACTATATGCCAATAAATTGGATAAGCTAGAAGAAATGGGAAATTCCTAGACACATATAAACTACCAAAACTGAAATAGGAAGAAATAGAAAAATTGAACAGATTGAACCAGCAAAGAAACTGAATCAGTAGTCAAAAATTCCCCAAAAACAAAAGTCTAGGGCCATATGGTTCCACAGGCAAAATCTAGCAAACATCTAAACAAGAGTTAATACCTATTCTTCTCAAACTATTCCAAAAATAGAAAAGGAAGGAAAACTTCCAAATTCATTCTATGAGGCCTGCCTTACTCTGATACCAAAACCAAATAAAAACACCACTAAAAAAGAGAACTACAGGCCAATAACTTCATGAACATAGATGCAAAAATCCTCAACAAAATACTAGCAAATCGAATCCAACAATACATTAAAAAAAAAAAAATCATTCACCACAATCAAGTGGGATTTACGGGATGCAAGGGGGGTTCAATATTCACAAATCAATCAATGTGATAGATCACACCAGTAATAGAAAGTAAGAAACATATGATCATTTCAATAGGCACAGAAAAAGCATTTGACAAAGTACAACATCCATTCACAATAAAAGTCCTCAACAAGTAGGTTTAGAGGGAACATTTCTCAACATAATAAAGGCCGTATGTTAAAAATCCACAGCTAACATCATCTCTAATGGGGAAAAACTGAGAGCTGTTCCCCTAAGATCAGGGACAAGACAAAGATGCCCACTCTCACCACTTTTATTCAACATAGTACCAGAAGTCCTAGACAGCAATCAGACAACCCAAAGAAATAAAAGACATACAAATCAGTAAGGAAGAAGTAAAACTTTCAATATTTGCAGATTACATGATGCCATATATAGAACAGAAAACCTTAAAGACCACCAAAAAACTGTTAGAACTGATAAATAAATTCAGTAAAGCCACAGGATACAAAATCAATGTACAGAAATCTGTTGCATTTCTATACACCAATATTGAAGCAGCAGAAAGAAAAATTAAGAAAACAACCCCACTTCAACTGCACCAAAACCAAGAAAATATCTGGGAATAAACTTAAAGAGGTGAAAGACTTGTACTCAGAAAACTATAAAACACTGATGAAAGAAATTCAAGATGACACAAAGAAATAAAAAGATATTCGATGTTCATGGATTGGAAGAACAAATATTGTCAAAATGTCCACAGTCCCCAAAGCATCTACACATTTAATTCAATCTCTATCAAAATACCACCAGCATTTTCAAGGAACTATAACAAACAATCCTAATATTTGTATGGAACCACAGAAGACCCCAAATAGCAAAAGCAATCTTAAAAAAAGAAAAACAAAACTGGAGGCACCATAATTTTGGACTTCAAATTATATTACAAAGCCGTAGTAATCAAAACAGTATGCTACTGGCACAAAAAACAGACACATAGATCAATGTAACAGAACAGAAAACCCAGAAATAAACCCATAACTATACGGTCAATTAATCTTCAACAAAGCAGGAAAGAAAGCCAATGGGAAAAGGACATTCTCTTCAACAAATGGTATTAGGAAAATTGGACAGAAACATGCAAAAGAAAGAAACTGAACCACTTTCACCACACACCTAAATAAATACAAAATGGATTAAAGACCTAAATGTTAGACCTGAAGCCACAAAAATCCTAGAAAACAGGCAATAACCTTTTTGACATCAGCCACGGCAATTTTTTTCTAGATACGATGCCTGAGGCAAGGGAAACAAAAGCAAAAATAAACTATCGGGACTACTTCAAAATAAAAAGCTTCTGCACAGCAAAGGAAACAAATCAACAAAACTAAAAGGCAACCTACAGAATGGGAGAATATATTTGCAAATAAGATATCCAATGAAGGCCTAACATCCAAAATGTATGAAGAACTTATACAACTCAACATCCAGAAAACAAAGAATCCAATTAAAAAAATGAGAAGACATGAAAAGACATTTCTCCAAAGGAGACATCCAGATGGCCAAAAGACACAGGAAAATATGCTCATCAACATTTATCCTCAAGGAAATGCAAATGAAACTACAAGTAGGTATCACCTCCACCTGTCAGAATGGTTAAAATCAACAGCATAAGAAGTAACAGGTGTTGGCGAGGATGTGAAGAAAAAGGAACACTTGTGCACAGTTGGTGGGAATGCAAACTGGTGCAGCCACTGTGGAAAACAGTATGGAGGTTCCTCAAAAAGCTAAAAATAAAATTACCTTCTGATCCCACGACTGCACTACTAGGTATTTACTAGTAAATAGTAGGTTTTCACCCAAAGAATACAAAAACACTAATTCAAAGTGATACATGCACCCCTATGTTTATAGCAGCATTATTTACAATAGCCAAGATATGGAAGCAGCCCAGTGTTCACTGACTGATGAATGGATAAAGAAGATGTGGTATACAGACACAGTGGAATATTATTCAGCCATAAAAAAGAATAAAATCTTGCCATGTGCAACAACATGGATACAGCTACAGAGTATAATGCTATGGGAAATAAGTCAGAGAAAGACAAATACCATATGATTTCACTCATATGTGGAATTCAAGAAACAAAACAAACAAGCAAAGGGAAAAAGAGAGAGAGAGACAAACCAGGAAACAGACTCTTACCTATAGAGAATAAACTGATGGTTACCTGAGGGGAGTTGGGGGGTTGAGTGAAATAGGTGATGGTGATTAAAGAGTGTACTTGTAATGAGCACTGAATGATGTATGGAATTGTTGAGTCACTATACTGTATATGTGAAACTAATATAACACTGTATGTTAACTAACTGGAATTAAAATAAAAACTTAAAATCAAATACAATATTGAAGTCTTAATGACCTTGAATTAGGTAAATAGTTCTTGGATACAATGCCAAAAGAATACATTTTTAAAAATTGATAAATTAGACTTCATTACAATTAAAATCTTCTGCTCAGCAATAGCAGACATTGTTAAGAGAATGAAGAGACAAGCCATACACAATGAGAAAATATTTGCCCAACATGTACCTGATAAAAGATTCACGTTCAGAATATAAAAGAATTATATCTCAAATCTCAACCATAAGGAAACAATCCAATAAAACGTAGGCAAAAGATTTAAACAGACACTTCATCAAAAAAGACAAATAAAGAATAGGCCAAATAACAAAGATGTTCACCATCATTAAGGAAATGGAAATTAAAACCACAATGAAAAAACTATACCTATTAGAATATCTAAAATGTTTAAAATCTGACAAATACTAAGTGCTTACAAGAATGTGGAAACTATAACCCTCGCACATTGTTAGTGGGAACGCAAAATGGTACAGCCACTTTGGAAAAAAGTTGGACATTTTATTAGAATACACTTACCATGCTACCAGCAATCCCACTCTTAGGTGTTTACCCAAGGGAAATGAAAATCTATGTTCACATAAAAACCTGTATACCAATATTTATAGTGAATTATTCATTATCACCCCAAACTGGAAACAACCCAATGTCCTTCAGTTGGTGAATAAATCTCTTGTGGTACATCCACACAATGAAATAAAAGTCAGCAACAACAAGGAGCAACCTACTGATACACCTAACAACATGGATGAATCTCAAACACATTGTGCTAAGTAAAAGAAGGCAAACTAAAAAGGCTACATATCATGCGACTCCATTTAAATGACATTCTGAAGAAGGCAAAACCACAGGGACAGAAAAAAGATCAGTGGCTCCTTGAGTCTCCTCAAAACAACTCAACAGCCAGTTGGACTACAAAAGTATACAAGGTGGGGTGCCTGGGTGGCTCAGTCAGTTGGGCATCCAACTCTTGGTTTCAGCTCAGGTCATGATCCCAGGATGATGGTGGGATCGAGCCCCAGGTGGGGCTCTGCACTGAGTGTGGAGCCTGCTTAAGATTCTCTCTCTCTCTCTCTCTCTCTCTCTCTCTCTCTCTGTCTCTCTCTACCTCTGCCCCTCTTCCCAACTCACATGCTTTCTCCCTCTCTCGAAAAATAAAAAAAAAAAATTTTAAGAAATACAAAAGGCAATTTTCTGGGAAATGGAACTTCCTGCACCTTGACTGTGATGGTGCTTATATGACTATATATGTGTCAAAATTCAGAACTGCACAATGAGTGAATGAGTGAATTTTATTGCATGTAAATTATACCTCAAATTTTTTTAAATGAAAAAGAAAAAAAGATGTCTCTAAAGAGATTTCATCATGATGCAGCATTGAAAAGAAAAGTTATTGCATACCTAAAATAATGCTTACCACCTGTCAAGCAGTGGAATCAAACAGCAGTAAGAACTGCCAAATTTATCAGAATAAAGTATAGACTTTTCAAAGCTAGGAAAATGTGAACTGATCACGTGCAACACATGATCATTTGGGTACTGAACAATAAGTTTTTCAAAGCTGCTGGTTAACTGTCAGAAGATATGTAACTTTTAGCAACATTATTTACTTCTAATAAAACCTGTAAGTTTGACCTAAAGAAAGTATAGATAGAAAAACCTGTGAGTTTTACCTAAAGAAAGTGTAGATAAAATTCTGGTATAATTTAACATTCCTCAGAATTATTCTGTTAATCCTGAAGGGGTTAAGATGTTAAAATTGTGGTCACATATGCAATTGGCCAAGGACAGAAAAGACTATAGCTATGCTTCTCACTTATGACCATAAATGCAATAAACCCAATAAAACATTAGCAAATCAAAGCCAACAGGGTATTTTTTAAAAACTATACGTATATGTCATGACCAAGAAGTTAACCCAGGATTTAAGGAGTGAACATTGAAAACTCATGAGCACAGATTATGAAAAACAGCATTTCATCTTGAAATCATGTGTAACTGAAATAGACCAACACAATTCAGAAGGAGCTCAGTCAGTATTTTCATCGTGATAATGATGAAGAAAGTGACAGTTTTATGAATGAAGGCATATTGTAATTTAGAAAATTTCTAAAATTGTGTATATTAAAGGACGTGCTTTATTCCTAAGAAACTATAAAGTGTCTTACAGCCTATGGTAACTTGGAATCAAGAAAATATGCAATGTCATCTCCTTTTACCACACAACTATTATTACGTTTCTTTTCCTCATCAGCTAGCCTGAGTTGGTTTCTATTAATTTTAAAGAATCCTTCCTAATATATAAATCAAAGAAATAATTATACAATGAAAAATTGACCTAAACTGATTCCCAAATCTGGCTGACACAAGAAACACTTGGGAAGCTCTGGAAAAACAAAGATTCCCTGACTCCACAGGGGAGGCATGCATTATTTTGCAAACAAGGCTCCCAAAGGGATTTTGTTATCAGCTAGTTCTGGAACAACCACCATGAGAAAATAAAGGCATTAGGCATGTCCTTCCTTTGAAGTTTTTTCAATATAGTTATAGATCTAAAATTTACCATGAAAAAAAAATGAAAACAAAAGATAAAAACATTCCATAATAATAAATGATGTATCACCACCAAAAGAATTTTGCAGAGACTAATTGCAACAGAAGTTGGAACAAAAACAAGAACCTGAAGCTAAAGAGGTCAGCTTGGCAGCACCTGACAGGTATTGGGAACTTAATTAATTCCCTGAGCAAATATTTAAGGATAGGACATGTTACTCAAAGAGGCAAGTGAAGAATATTGCAGAAGAGGATTAAGTCATAGTCAAAAGCAGAGAAGAAAGCGTATACATTGGCTTCAAGGACAATAAGTGAATCAGTCTCTCTGGTTTTGAGATCAGATTATGGAAGCCGCTGAACTTCAGGTTAAGGTTGTACTGTAAGATGTGGTGAGCCACTGAAAGTTTCTGAAGGTGGAGTGAGGCAGTCAGGCCGGGCTTTTTATCAAGTGTGAAATGTATTTGTGCCACAGAGAGGCTGTAGTTAATACTCCAAGTGTGAGTTAGCGAAGGTCTGGTTAGCAGCAATAACAATATGAAAATAAAACCAAGGGATTCTCTGTCTGGGAAAACTAGAGGGCCCATAGGAGGAGGGCCTGAGTGGCTGCGTTCATCTATGATCAGAAGAGGCCCTAGGTGGCTGTCCAATCACAACAAAAACCCTTAGAACTCCCCAAAACACCACTGGTTGAAATGCCATGGGGTAAAGTCAGTAGCAATTGTATTAATTTTATCATGCCCACCATGAGGCCCTATTGTGAAGACAGTAGCTTTTGGTAGTAAGAGGCAACTTCCAGGCACTCTGAAACAACCTGTTGCCTCCTTATTTACATATTCATTTCCACAAGGTTAGCAACCAAGTGGCTACAGAAATGATCACTCTGTTGACACTAATATGAAAATATCAAATAGTAATTTAACCTGGTTAATGGGGGAGGGTAGGAATAGGTCCACTGTAGGCATGTTCTATGACTAGGCTTAGCACTCAGCTTGAAAAATGCATAAAGTTCAGGAGAAAAATTAGAATGGTTATACCTAACCATAAAGACATAACTGCAAAAAATAGGTAGATGAGTGGAAAGTGCCTTCTTATAGAGCAGCAGATGGGAAATCCCTTAGAATCTTTTGCCGAACACTTCAATTCACCCCATTACCAAGTCTTAGACCAAGGAAGGTGGCCTTCTAGACCCTGGAAAACCAGGTGGAGATGATGGAACCAAACTGCATCCACTCCTATCCACTGCCTAGATCAGGCCCTCTCACCCCATCACCATCCTCCATCAGATTGGGGTGATAAGAACACTGGCTGCTTCCAGTTCTGCCACCCAATTGCTTGGCCTCTTAGGCCAGGGTTTCCACCTCAATATAATGCAGGGATCAGGTGGACTGGTCTCCCCCAACCCCAATGCCTGCCATTCCAGAACCAGGAAATGAGCTATAATAAATGAATCACAAGGAAATAACACAAAGCCCTGGGAACCCAAAAGTCTTTCATGGGTCTGGGCTTTCACTGTGGCTGTGGATTTGCCTCTCATCATTTTTGATTCAGTATAAAATTAAAACAAAAATTTTCCAGGAATATTCTGGGCAGCAGAGGGAAAACAAGCCTGGAATGAAAACCATCCCCCAAAGAAATCTCAGAACAAGCAGGCCTGCATGGCTGAAAGCTCACCGCAGGGTCAAAGGTGTGGCACCAGCTTCCCACAAAGGAGAGGCTGGAGCTTTCAGACACTAGACACTAGAGCCAAGTAATCCCACCTTCCTCTCTCCTGGTCAGTACCCACCCTCCCTTCAGGGTCTGCTCATGCCCACCCTCCTACCTCATCATCTTTGAAGCCTTTCCTGACCACTCCAGCCCTGAATTTTTGGCCACCCTTAATTCCCCTGATTGAGTCTGTGCCACAGAACTTGTCTGTTTTCTAATTTCTCCGTATATGTTAGCTTTTCCCCCAAATAGACCCAAAGTCTCTTGGGCATACTACCTTTGTTTCATAAACCTCTACAGGGCCAGATGGAGGGCAGGTCCAGTAATTAATGTTTGTTGGCTGAGGTACAGGTCATTCTATAAAGAGAACACTACTCAATTTGCATGGTAACAGTTATTCCTTCTTTTGTGCCTCTTATATTCATATATTCATTTAATTTTTATAACTACCCTCGTTGTCAGATGAGGAAACTGAAGTCACTCACCAAGGTTAAATACCATGGTCAAGAACCAGAGCCAGTAAGGGAACAGGATGGCTCTGAACCCAAGTTTAAAGCCAAAGTTCACATTCTACCCTTGTGCTGCTTCCTCCTGCCAGAAATCTGAAGGAGAGCTACTCTGTACTAGAAATCTCAGTCCTGAAAATAAAGAAATAAAAAGCATCCTCAACTATGAAAATCCGTAACGTAAGAGTTTGGTTCCCACAAGATTATGAGAAATAACTCATAAGATCCCAGATTAACAAATTAGCATCAGATCTGGGGGCCCAGAGTAGAGATGGGGGTAAAGAGATCTAAAGAGGAATCTCTCATCATCCTTTTTGTCTCCAGAGGGCTCTGCACTCTGGGCCCAGGAGACGAAGAGAGGAGGGGAGGAAGGGGACAGAAGTACCAACGGTGGGGGGGATAGGGACAATGGTGGGAAATCTAAGAAGCTGGATCTACATAAAAATGCCCACAGCTTCCTAGTGAGGTGCCCATTGTGGGCATTCACCCTCAGACACCAAGGGACAGTGGGCAGGAGGACAATGAAAATAAGGTGGTGTGACCATCTGGAAATTCAGCCTTATCCCCATTAGCTGCAAACAGAGACCTATTCTTACTGGTCCTCTTCCTGCCCCAGCCCCACTGGGCTGGCTGTCACTGTCCATTTTACAAGAGCCTCAGCAGGTGCGTACAAGACAGGAAGGATGCATCTGCCCGGGTGTAGTGACAAACACTGAGGTCTGCTGACCTTGAGATTGTAAGAATTGCATTTTCTTGATACAATGACTTAAAACACATGGAAAGATACGAAGCCAAAACTCAATAAAGAGACAGGAATTCATCTGCAGAACGGCACAGGTGGGAGAGGTGAGTGGCTGGCTCAGCAGACCCTAGCCCAGCACATTCACTTTCTGTGCTTGTGGGGCAAGAAGATGGAGGAGTGAAGGGAAAGGGGGCAAAAGTCACATGGCATGGGAACCTATCCCAGTGACATGTGCGACATCCTCACTCTGGATTAATGCTGGATGGTTGCTTGAGTCTGAGCCTACATGCCACCCAAGTGTCCACCTGTACATTTCCCACACAAATGGTCCTATCTAGGCTTCTCTGGGTGCACCTTCTGTTGGTCAGAGAAAAGTGACACAACAGTCAAGATAGGCAAAGACAACATCTTCTGTGGGGAAAAGTTATTTTCTAAGGCTTGTTCTCTAAATTCTACTACATTTCAGAAAGGATAGATGGGATGCTTTCGAGAATGAATAATTTTCCAACCTGCTTGTGTTGGTCTGAATTGGGGTAAAGGCAGTCAGGCTTCCAAGTGGGCTTGGTGTGTATTTCCAGAATACCAAGA
The DNA here is from genome assembly GCF_046562875.1 of Panthera onca. Lineage (NCBI taxonomy): Eukaryota > Metazoa > Chordata > Mammalia > Carnivora > Felidae > Panthera > Panthera onca. Next base: position 69,312,005 of record NC_138347.1, read on the forward strand.
AGTGCTGTTTCCAGAAAGATACTAAATAAAACTTCACGTGTTCATGGGTTACCTGGACCCCTACCTACATTCTGGGCTGCATTCTGAGCCCCTTAAAAGGCCAAGAGCCAAAAAACCAACTAGTTTCAAAGATTTGACTCATATTTTGGGGGAAAAAAATCTAGGGGTCATTCTTGTGGACACTGAGTACATGATGACCCCAGAGTGTTCATGATCTATTCCTCTGAGACTGGTGAAGACCCCTAGCCAGGATCAAGACTCCTCCCACATCTTGTTGGCCCCTGGGAAAACAGTCTCTTGCTGAGGGGGTCAGCAAACCTCACACAAAGAAAAACTATTATAAGCCCCCAGCTAGCCCCCTCCTCAGTTAGCTAGCTATTGCACAAAAGAAACCAAATGAAGGAGGCTGGACCAGCACAAATCCTTCACCACTGTGGGGTCGTTCTCCAGGCTCATGCCTACTGGTGTGTGAGAATGAGCATCATTTGGCATCATCAGTGAATGAGGAAAAAGACACCTCCAGAGTACCCACTACCCAATCCAGCATCCAGTGTCCAGTCACTCCCCACCTAGAACCAACTCCCCAGACCCCTACCTGCTCTGGCTCAAAGACCCTGGTCCACTGAGGGTGGGAGACAAAGGGGGAACCTCACCAGGAGGGAACATTCCAAGCTGGCCTAGGGCACTGTGGTGCCACAGCATCAGACTCCACAGACCCTGGAGTGTGGGGAAGAGACAAAGGCTCACAGAAGAGAGAAGGGAAGGAGGTCAAGAATTTAAGGGAAAAGAAAAGACAGGGAAAGAAAGTGATAAAACAAAAACTTTATTTTACTAGAACCCGAAATGCCCTTTAGGGACCCAATAAGGTTAGCACAAGCACCTACACTTCCCCCAGAGACTTGCATTGTGGATACCTGATGCTTTGAAGTGCCAAGCCTTCCCCAATGGTCCTCTCAAGCCCCCCATTTGGAGATAATTTATTAACAAGTTTTCACTTTGACCTAAAGGATTTTACCTTGTCTGGGAAGAAACCATACCCCCACTTGGAAGAGGAATGCAGTTCTAGGGCAAGCACCTAAAGCCTGGAGGGGGGAGGGGAGGGGGAGGGGGATGGGGACATTTCACATACTGCTCTTGGCACCTGGGGAGAGGAGGGAAAGTGAAAAACAGTGGCCTGGGGCCTGGCACCATGCCCACTGCCCAACTGTACTCCACACCCCGACCCAATTCCCTGAACTGAAATAGCTACTTTTACCCTTCTTTAGGTCCCGAAGGCCTGGGTCTTTCTCCTTCAGGTTATGATACACAGGGCATGTCCCCTAACCAAAGAAGGCCTAGTAAACCTCTCCCCATCAGTCCATCTTCCCATCTGTAGTATCACCCCTAAAAACAGTCCTTTGGGTCTTGAAGGGTGCTAGTAGTCACAAGTTCCAAGGAAGAGTTCTACCTCAACCACTGACATCTAACGCGTCCTGGGAATTAGTTATCCAAAACTCTCTAACCGCAATGATCTGCAAACAAGGGTCCTTCAACCACAGAACCCCAGTAGAAGCTAACGAGGAAGAGGGAGGGGAGGAGTTTGAGTAAGTAGCTGGGAGAGAAAGCAAGACCGCAATGCCCGAAGCGCCAATTTTGCCTGGGACCCCGCGGCTGCCTCTACTGCCTCACCTTCCCAGACTCACGTTTGGGCTGGGAGGACCTTCACGTGGCACCCTGGGAACTGGCAGATGAGCCCACACCCTTCTTCCTTGAGGGCTTCGGCGATTAGCACACCTAAAAGCAAAGGCACCCCCCTTTCGAAAGACGCCTGTCCAGACCACCGTATCACTGTTCCCCAGGACCTCACTCCGCAAAAGAAAACTCCCGGCTGACCAGAGTCACTGCGGTCGTTCCCTTACGCTGCTCCCCCTCGCCCCGAAAAAAAATCCTCCTTGCTGCACGTAGGAGCCCCTCTACAACTGGGGAGTCAGGGACAGGCTTCCCAACAAGGGTCCCGACCCCCGAACCCCACCCTCAGAGACTGACTCCCAGGGGCCGCGCCGGGACAAAAGCACGGGGCGGGCTCACTCACCCGCGCGGCGAAGGCGGCCGGGCAGCCAAGGCACCGCGCTTGGCGAGGGCGCCCCGCTGCAGTCGCGCGGCGCGGGCCCCGAGCTCGCTCAGCCGCGGGCAGCAGACCCGGCAGCCGGGGAGACGACGAAGCGCGTCCTGGGCGGGCCGGATGGGACAGGGGGTGAGCGGCCGGCGAGAAAGCAAGTGCGAAAGCGAAGAGCGAATGCGCGTGTGTGCGAGAACTGAGAGCTCGGTGCTCGGGATCGGACTCGGACGGCCGGCCGGCAGCGGCTCACACGCGCTGATTTACATGTCATTTGCATAGCGCTCCGGGAATGGCCCGAGGTCCTTCCCGTCACGCCCACCGTCAATGCGCCTCGGAGCCCGGAGCCCTGAATCCCCGGTAAATCCAGCGCCCGACGCCGAGCCGCCCCGGGTCTTCTGGCTGCGGTCAGTGTGTTTTCTCGATTTGTTTTGTATTTTCGCCTGAAGACCACCCGATATGGGACAAAAGAAGTCCGCTCACTGGAAAAACGCAGCGTAGGCTTCAAAATTAATTTCCTTTCTCTCTGATGTGGCGATCAAAAACAACGAATCGAGTAGATCCATCAAAGGGATACAATTTTATTTTTTGGATAAAGTATCGTGAAAAACTTAATGCGCCCACTTTTAAAATTAGAACAAGTTATGTGCCATTTTGTTCAATAAGTGAAGAAACACAAATTGTACAATCAGGATAACCTAGTTCTTAAGAGCACGGATTCTGGAGTTGAGAACCCTACTCTTTATAGCCGCAAAACTTTGGGCAAGTGATTTAGGATCTCTGTTACTCGGTTCTACCTCTCAGAGTTAATCTAAGTGCGTCAAAGGAGTGTGAAGCTTCAATGAGATACGGCAGGTAGAGCTCTTAGGAAAGTACCCTCCATTCAGTTACTGTTAACTTTTTTAAAAATTTTTGTTAATGTTCATTTATTTTTGAGAAAGTGCAAGCGGGGGAGGGGCAGAGAGAAAGGGAAACACAGAATCCCAAGCAGGCTCCAGGCTCTGAGCTGTCAGCACAAGAGTCCTATGTGGGGCTCCAACGCAGGAACCGTAATATCATGATCTGAGCCAAGTCGGAGGCTTAACCAACTGAGCCACCCCGGTGTCCCCAGTTATTGTTAACTCTTAAATGTGCAAGCATGATCAATGTCTCTTTGAGAGTCAGAGCAAGGAAAGGCACGGAGAGAGAAAAGGAAAGAAGCTATAGAAGGTAAAGAGAAAACGCCCTAAGGTTAGAGATAATATCTGGAAGATTCAGACCAGGGTTTCCCACCCAACTCTGCTGTCAGGCTAACTAGCCCTAGCTCTGAGAAAGCAGTTAATCTTTCTCCCCAGAAGATCCAACTTTGAATGCATTCTTTGAAACGTCCTCTTAGGAATGTTTTGGAGAAACATAAAAAGTTCAACTAGCCATTTCTTTAAAAAAGAAAGGAAGAAAAGAAGAGAAAAGAAAAAGGGAAAGAAAAGAATTAAAGTGTAAAGGTAGCGAAGTCTGTGCTCTGGTGGGAAAAGTCCCAGACTGGCAGACCTAGGTGTTAGACCTGCTTCTAGTACTAGCTTTGCGGAGCTTGCACAAGACACTGTCTCTGGGCCTCAATTTTCTAATCGGTAAAATGGAGACTCCATGGGATTTTTTTTTTCAGGCATCTTTCATCTCTGAAATTTTAGCTCCAGGGTTCCTCTGACACCTTCCCTTCGTTGTGTGTTAAGAATCTCTTACTGGTTTGTAAGATACCTACAAAGTCTTAAATATATATATATATATTTTGGCTCACCTAATATTTAGTTTGCACCGGAAATGAAATATATTGTGGAATTTTCTGATCTGTTCACTTGGTGTGTTAGGTAAATATCTTTGCAGTGACTACCGCGGTCAACACAGAGAGCTCTGCCAGGCACCTTGCAAGTCTCTCCATTATCCCAGCCTAATAAGAGCCCCCAGTCCCTGTGCTCCTAAAAGCAACCATTAGCCTCGCTTTTTATGTAACCACTTTTGTGGTTGAACATCGGACTTTGGCTCAGGTCACAATCTCCCGGTGTGTGAGTTTTAGCCCTGCAACCTGTTCACTGCTGTCAGCGCAGAGCCTGCTTCAGATCTTCTGTCCCCCTCTCTCTGCCCCTTCCCTGCTTGTGCTATCTCTCAAAAATAAATAAATCTTTAAAAAAAATTATATATATATAGACATATATAGTGATTTTATATATGTAAAGTGATTATACACACACACACACACACACACACACACACACACACACACACACATACATTTTGCTAGCTTCTTTGCAGTGTTATCTCCTAAATGCATCTTGCGGCTTGTTTGGTTTCGCTTTTGTTTTTAGCTTGAGGTCCCTTTTAAGTCTTTGTTACAATTATCAGTTGAAGAACTTAGGCCTTTTGACCTGTGGAGTTTCCCACAGTCTGGGAATTGCACTTTTATGGGGCAGTTCAGCATATTCCTGTCCTTTGCTTTTCCTTGAATTTGGCAGCTGATCCAGAGGCTTCACCAGACAGAGGTTTCATCCCTTTTGCAAGATTATAAGTAGTCGTGTAGTCTTTGATCAAGAGGCACATGATATTTGGTTTTGTTCTTTTCTAAGGTTAGCAGCTGTTAATGCTCAATTCTTAGATCCATGAATTCACTGAGGGTTGCAAAATGATGATATTTTAATTCTGTCATTTTGATTTTATCTATTAGCTAAATACGTTTATAAGGTGTTTCCTCTCATCTAATATCTGGTTGCTAGGAGGTAAGTTCATATAGGAAAGTCTGAATAAATATTTGCTTCTTTCTTTTAATTTACCCCATTTTCAAGATAATAAATTGGTTCTGTCATCCCCAGAAGGTAACTTGTAAGTTTCTTTCTTAATATTTTTAAAAATTCATAGATTTAAAGGTATTTGATGGATTGTCATCTATTGCAATTTTAATCCTTATTAAAGCAAAAATTGACCCTCCCATCTGTAGCCAGTAGGTAACCTCCTTGCTACCTGATGTGACAGGACGTTCCAGGCTCATCATTACACACTTGTTGTCCCAGACATGGAATCATCCATTTCTCCAAGAAGCTCTACTTCCTTTTCTTGACATTTTAAGATGACAATATGGGAACTAGGGGTATTCATTACTACTAGATTGGTAACTGTCTCTAGGCCTTTTCAAAAGATAAAACTAGGATAGAATACTTCATGAGTTCATATTAATATTTCAAATTCAGTTTCAGGACTATGGGGTTTTTACTTAACCTATTCTGTATTTTCTATATTATACCCTTTCTTTCCTTTCTCACACGTGAAGAATTCTGGTTCTCAAGGATAATGGAATTAAAATATTTACTAATTTGAAATGTACTATTTACAGTGTTGTATAACCATTGCCACTATTTCCAGACCTTTTTCATCATCTCAGATAGAAACTCTGTACATATTAAGCAACAACTCCCCCATACCCCACCCCCTTCAGTCCCTGGTAACCTCCATTCTACTTTGTGTCTCTCAATTTGCCTATTCTAGATACCCCATATAGTTGGACTCATACAATATTTGTCCTTCTATGTGTGTTCGTTTCATTTAAAATAATGCTTTCAAAGGCCATCCATGTTGTACTGTGCACCAAAGAGCTTCATTCCTTTTTATGGCTGAATAACACTCCATTGCACTTTACCTATTCATTCATCTATTGACAGACACTTGGGTTGATTCTACCTTTTGGCTATTGTGAACAATGCCATTATGAATATTGGCATACAAGTATCTGTTTGAGTCCTGTTTTCAACTCTGTTGAATATATATCTAGAAGTGGAATTGCTGGCTCACATGGTAAGTTTATTTATTTGAGGAACCACTAAAAGTTTTAGAGGAAACACCAAACTTTTTCCATAATGTTTGCACCTTTTATATTCTCACCAGCAATGCAGAAGGGTTCCAACTTCTCCTCATCCTCACCAATGTTAAGATTTCTTCTTTCATCCATGTGTTATATAGAAGTGTGTTATTTAATCCCCAAGTATTTTACGATTTTTCAGTTATCTTTCGGTTATTGGTTCCTAGTTCAATTCCACTGTGGTGTGAGAGCAGACATGTGATTTCTATTCTATTTGTTAAATGTGTTTTATGGTCCAGAATATGGTCTTCCAGTGAATGTTCCACGTGAGCTTGAGAAGATTGTTTATTCTGCTGTTACTAGATAAAGTAGTCGATAGATGTCAATTATATCCCGTTGATTGATGGTGTTGTTGAATTCAACTATGTCCTTACTGATTTTCTGACTGCTGATTTGTCCATTTCTGATAGACAGTGATGATGGCTCCTACTATTAGTAGTGAATTCATCTATTTCTCCTTGCAGTTCTGTCATTCTTTGCTTCATGTATTTTGTTGCTCTGTTGTTAGGCACATACATACACGTTAAGGATTATTATGTCTTCTTGGAGAATTGAATCGGCCATCATTACATGATGCCCTCTTTATCTCCAATGACTTTCTTTGCTCTGAAGTCTGCTCTTTCTGAAATTAATGTAACTATAACTGCGTTTGTAAATTGGTGTTAGCATAGTGTATCTTTCTCCAACCACATATTTTGTATTTATAAGTGTCTTTATATTTAAAGTGTGCTTGTTGCAGACAACATATAGTTGGGTCTTATTTTTTATCTACTGTGAAAATTTCTGTGTTTTAATTTGGCACATTTAGACCATTAATATGCAAAGTGATTGTTGATATAGCTGGATTAATAGCTACCATATTTGCTGCTGTTTTCTACTTGTTCCCCTTGTCCTTTTCTCTGATATTCACTGTGAAAGCCACGTTGAGCTACGGGAGGTAAAACTCACAAAAGTGTGGTTCCTTCTTCCCTCCATGTCTGGGATCCTCTGAAGGATTTCGATAGGGATTACATGGATTACTTTGGTAGTGTCATCTTAACAATACGAAGTCTTGCAACCATGAACATAGGATGTCTTCCTATTTATTTACATCTTCTTTAATTTCTTTCAGCAATGGCTTATAGTTTACAGTGTACAAGTCTCACCTTCTTGGTTAAATTTATTCCCAAGTACTTTATGCTTTTTGATGCTATCAAAAATGGAGTTATTAATTTCCTTTTCAGATTGTTCATTGCTGGTGTATAGAAATACAACTGATTTTTTTGCTTGTTGATTTAGTATCTTGCCCTATTATGTCAATTTTATTCCACCTCTAAAAATTTCTTCTTAGAAAGAGTCCTGTCTCAAAAGGGAGACTTAGCTGGTCATTTTTAAGAGTTAATGAGAGCTAAACTGCACCAGTCCTTCCAAATTCTGGCTACTGACTGGAGATGAAGAGGTTTTGCCCAAAGTTCTAGGAAATATCTCACTTAGTCTGATAAAAATGCCATGGTCCAAACACACAAACCCAGCACATACTTCTGGTTTGTCAAGATGAAATAAATCTGCTTCGGAGAGAAACTTGTTTTTTGTTCCTTAAATATCCTGAAATGATGCACGTTAGCTCCTTTGCCCAAAAGCAAGAAACTAGTTGTAGAATACATTCCTTTCCTTGGTGGAGAAGGGGTGTTTTTTTATCTATACTGCCTTCCCAGGAAGTTTAATCTGCAAACCCTGGCCTCCATCTGTCTGTGCATATCCTCTACACTTCCTTCCTATCTCTGGATCCCTTCATTGGCCTGACCCCCTTTGCTACTGGGCCCTTGTTAGGAAAGCCAAAGGAGAAGGAAAGGGAAAGAAGAGAACATAAAATGTCACCATTTATTAATCTTTCATAAGTATAAAATAATAAATGACTCATCTTAGTTTCTGAATTTATTAAATCCACCTAGGTCAGCATTCGTGGATTAAGGCTAAAGACTTGCTGGCTCTCAATTCTGTCTGCATGTTGTATTCACCTGTGGAGATTTTTAAAACTACTTATGTCTGGGTTCCTCCTCCAGAAATTGATTCAGTTGGTCTGGGGTGTGGCCTGGAAATTATTTTTTTTAATTCCCTGTAATTCTGATATGAGACCAGAGTTGAGAACTACTTATAGCTTAGGTAAAATCCAAAACAGAAAGAACAGTTTAGAAATCAACCAACTGTGCTTCTGTTTGCTCTTCAGTTCTTAAGGCTAATTATTTGTTTGAAGATCAGTGCCTTGACCAGAGGAATGAACATATGAAAATATAGACATACTGAACTCCATAATGTGCTTGTGGATTTGTTCCTGTAAATATTTACTGTAAATTGATTTTCTATTACAGTTGACTCTTGAACAACAAGAGTTTGAACTGCGTGGGCACACTTACATGTAGATTTTTTTTTATAGTACAATACTGTAAATGCATTTTCTCTTCTTCGTTAATGACATTTTCCCCCCTCTGGCTTACTTTATTGTAACAATACAGTATACAATACATATAACATACAAAATATGTGTTAATTAATTGTTTATGTTATTGGTAAGGCTTCCAGTCAACAGTAGGCTATTAGTAGTTAAGTTTTGGGGGAGTCAAAAGTTATACATGGATTTTTGACTGCATATGGGGCTGGTTCCTCTGACCTCTCAGATTTTTCAAGGGTCAACGGCCTTTAAATCTTATTATTTCATGCATTATCATTATATAATTGAAAAGGTTAGTCTTTGGGGGAAAATATTTGACTACAAAACCAGAAATTAAAATATAATTCCTAAGTCCAGAAAAATGTTTAAATTAATTTTTTAACCATAAAAGTCACAATTCTAATTGGTAGGAAAAGAAATAAAGGAGAGAACAGTTTAGTAGGTAGAAAGTAAAAGGTAACCATCATATCCCCCACAGTTGCACACTGCAATCCCCCCAAGTATCCTGTAGTGAGTATTTCTTGGGTATCTTTCAGGAAAGGGCTATTTTATTAGGTCACTTCTTATAATAACAACTCTAAAATTTAGTCTGTGATGTTGTGGCTAGTATGTTAGAAACAAATTTAATCCAAGTCAATGATTTCAAACTGCAGAACCCCAGAATTCCAGAGGTGACTGGAGTGGATGGATTGGAGACTCAGGCAAGGTTCTCAAGTACTCATCCACTCCTTGTCCAGAGCAACTCTGCTTTTCTTCACTTTACGTATTAGGTTTTCATGTGTGACTTTGCAGAACACTTAAATCTTCTGTTTTATATAGTCAGAAAGAATAACAACAGTTTAAATAAACAGACAAATATGAACTCAAGTGATCACATCCTATTATTTCACATTCTACCTATCGTTCTCCCTCATATTTTACTGCTAAACCTATAGTTTCTCTGTTTGCTCCCCTTCCCAACCAAACACACTGTAGAGGTTTATCTTAGAAACCACAGAAGGAAGTGCTATAAAAATACAGCACAGCAAAGACCACATTTAAGGACCAAATGAGCACATGAAAATCATGGCTGAGAAATCCATCTATTATGTAAAGCACATTTGGGGCATCTCTATGTAAGGCCCTTGATTTACAAATTCGGTAAACTCAGTTTTCTGCATCATGAGAATCTACAACCAGATGATATTATCTACTAAAATTCCTGTGTTTTACAGAAAGGGAAATGGAGGTTAGAGGTAAGTTGTACGTGTCTGTCTCAAATTCTTTGTGTGGAGGGAATATAGTATAGTAGTAAGATCTGAGTCAGCCACTTGGTTTGCATTGAAGCTTTGCCATTAACTAGTTGTGTGATCTTTGACAAGTAACTTAAATTCTTCTGAGTCTTAATTTTCTAACTGTTAAAAATGAGAGAAGTGAAATAAACCATGACTGCTTTATAGGGTTGTTTTGAAGGCTGAATGAGAAGATACACTGCAAAGCATACCAGCAAAGTCCTTGATACCTAATCATTGTTCCACAGATGGTAACTATTATTCTGAAGAGTATCAATTAGTTATTCAATCCTGCCATGCCAAATTCAATACTCTGGCCTCTGATGGGCAGAAATTTTCCATTATTTGTGAATATACAAAGTGAATAAATGGGTATATTTATTGTATTACTTACCTGTGGAAATTTTTTAAAAGGTAGTCATTGCAAAACAAAACAACAAAACTGTATCATAACAACAAAATGGAATTTCTAAGAGGAAAAGAAAATAACAGAATAAATCCTTCTTTAGGAAATTTTTGCTCTGGATTTACCCCTGCATATTTTATAATGGCCTCCTATAGGTCCATGTACCCACTGGAAAAACTGGTCAATTAAGTCAAGAAACCTCACATAAACAGAAGCCTGACATTAAGAGGTTGGCTAAAACAATAATGTTCCAGATTCCTCTTCTTTGTAGGTCTTCCAGGACTCATCTGGTCATTCTTCCTACCACCAGCAAGACCATACCTAAATGGTCTTAGGTGCATATAGTCCTTTCCTTTCTGATAATATGAGAAGCAGACTTCAGTTATGAGTTCCAGTGACTGGACATTCTGTCTGGAAAGTTTTTTCTTATGTCTACGTAATCATTAATGCTGCTAATAAAATCCACTCAAATCATGACAGTGACAGCAATTCTAAATACTTATAGATTTAACAAGATAGACTCAGGATCTATACTGAAAACAACTGGAAAAAGAACATAACTATTAAAACAAAAAAAAACAAGATTTGAATACATTGAAAGTTATATTATGTTCCTAGAAGGAAAGAAAATATAAAACTGTTAATACTAATAAATTTATTTTTTAAGTTTATTTTGAGAGGGTGAGCACGTGAGCAGGGGAGGGGCAGAGTGAGAGAGAGGCAGAGAAAGAGAATCCCAAGCAGCCTCCATATTGCCAGCGCAGAGCCTGATGCGGAGCTTTATCTCACAAATTGTGAGATCATGACCTGAGCTGAAGTCAAGAGTCAGATGTTTAACCGACTGAGCCACCCGGGCACCCCTCTAGTAAATTTAATATATACATTTTATGTAGTTCCGATTATAATTCTAACAGTGTTTTTCTTGGAATTCGGTAAAATGATTCTAAAGTTCACATGGGAAATGAATGCCAAAGAAGAGCTAATACAACTAAAAAATGTAAGAAAAGAGAGTGTGTATGGGGAGGGGCTTACTAAGATGTCAGTTGTATGATAAACTTTACGTATTCAAATCGATATGGCATTTGTGGAACAGAATAAATAATTGCTAATTACATGACACTGGTTATTAGAAATGTGCCAAAGTGGTAGCTCAATAGGGAAAAGATGAAGTATTAAAAAAAAAAGTATAGGCACAACTGGCTACCCATCTGAAAGAAAATAAAAATGGACTATATTCAAAAGTAAATTACAATGGATTAAAGATTTAAATATAAAGGGAAAATAATTTTAAAACTTGAAAAAAAATCTAAGAGATTACATGAACAATCTATGGTTTGGGGAGACTTTCCTTACTAAGAACCAAGAAACTATAAAATAAAAGACATATTTGACCATATACAAATAACTTTTTTCTTTCTGGTATAGCAAAAGGTACTAAAACAAAGTTAATAGCAATCAAGATATTAGGGAAAATGTTTGTGCAACTATATTCTTGCAAAGGATTCCTTTCTATACAAAGCACCCTTAAAACCTGATAAGATAAAACCAACAACTAAATAGAAAATTGTGCAAAAGACACAAACAATTCACTAGTGAGTAAAGTCAAAAGCCCAATAAACATGAATATGCCCAAATTCACTAGAAATTAAAGAAATAAAAATGAAAGCAACATAAAATGATTGTTACCCATCAAACTGGCACACATAAAAATAGCCATAGCAAAGCTTCCACTGATCAAATTAAGTATCAGTAAGAATCATAACTGCAATGTATTGAAACACATGAAATAAGTTTAATCCATGAATTTATAATGATACTAAAAAACATGTCGCCAATTGAAGAATGCCTGGAAACCAATTCATTATTTTGAAAACTGGTAAAAACCTGGAAAGAACCTAGCATTTTTCTTGTCTAATGCATATAAACTGTCTCATTGGGCAACCAAAAAGCAGAGTTGAGAAAGTTTTTACATCCTAAATGAAAAAGGACAGAGTTGGACTATCATCATTTTGCAACCCTAATGTATCTTGACACAGAGCATCAATGGTTGCTAACATCAAAAAGGGAGAGATAATCAGATATCATGTGACTTTGATGGAGGAACAGATACCATCTATGAATTATTCTTGCCATAAAGGTCAAACCTGAATCTGACCAAACCTTTACATTCCACTAACAATTCACAAGAAATAACTAGGACAAGGAATACACTCCATTATAACATAGGGGTGCAATCTGCAAAATTCAGACTGTGGGAAACTTTACAGCACTGATACCCTGGTTCTTCCAACAAATAAATTGTAAGGAACAAAAGATGAAGGAGGAAACTATAAATTAAAAAGGACATAAAGACTTTAATTAATTGCAATTTGTGGGTCTTATTTGAATTTCTGCCCAAACAAAATGTAAATACCATTTGAATATTTCAAAAATCATTAATTTTTAAAGGTATGATAATATTATACTTATTTTATATTTTAGAAATACATCTTTACTTATACTTATGGCTGGAATAATATGGTATCTAGGCTTTGCTTTAGCATATATGAAACAGGATAAATGGATGAGACAGGATTGGCCATGGATAGATGGTGGTTGAGACTGACTGATGGGAACATGAGAATTTATTATACTATTTGCCTACTCTATGCATATTTGAAATTCTCCATGATAAAAAGTAAACACACACACACATACACATACACAAAGCCATAGTGCCTATTGCTGTTTGCTGGTAGTGTGATGAAGGCAATTCTCACATGTTGTTGGCAGGAATGTAAAGTGGTACAGCCTTTTTAGAAGGCAATTTGGCAAGATCTATTTTGAAAGATACGTATCTCTGGTGACCCAGAGATTCTACTTCTGGGATGCTATTCCTCAGAAATAGAAATAGAGAATAGAAACACATGAGGCTGCATGACAAGTATGTTTGCTGTGAGAATGTTCCTGGGGGACCTCAAACTGGAAACTAAGTGAATCACAGAAGATTTGGGGCCTGGCCCACTCTCCCTCCAATTAACACTTTTCTTTTTCTTTTTTTTTATTCTTCTTTTTTTAATGTTTATTTATTTTTGAGAGACAGAGAGAGAGAGAGAGAGAGAGAGTCTGAAACAGGCTCCAGGCTCTAAGTTTTCAGCACAGAGCCCAACACGGCTCAAACTTAGGAACAGTGAGATCATGACCTGAGACAAAATCAGATGCTTAACCAACTGAGCCACCCAGTTGCCCCCAGTTAACACTTTTCTTGTGTGTCTATTTTGCAGAGACTGGAAAGCTAAAGACATATTTCCCAGACTCTTTTGAAGCTAGGGGTTTAGATTGGGATTTAATTTTGCCAATCATTAGTGCCAGTGCAGATCTGACTGACACAGTCTAGGTCTGGAGTCAAAAGTTCTGGTGGCAGCTACCTGATCCCCAGGTTACAGCTAAAGTGGAATGATTCTGGAACCAGCAACTGGGACAGCATCTTCCTGACTTTGATGGATACAGATGTCCCCTTGGGCGATAGGTTCTGTGGGACTGCTATGGGAGCCATTCCTGAAAGCCCAGCCTAGAGTTTGCCTCTTGGGTCCCTCTAATAATTTTTTAAGTCCTGAGTTCCCCACATTAAATCCTTTTCTACTTAAGATAACTAATTTCTTTATTTTACAATGAGTCAAACTGTTGAATAAATTATAGTATTATATTTCCATATCATGGAATATTAAGCAGCCATTGAAAAGAATAAATTGGATGCATACTGAATGACTTTCTGGTCATCTAGAGGGATTTTCACAGGTACTTCTAAGTGTGAGAAAATAAAAATAGAGAAAAATGAGTATAACATGACCCATTTTTGTAAAATAATGATTAAGTCCCTGAAATCCCCATGAATCCATGTAAGATTTTATGAGCATGGAGAAAATACTGGGTTATGAATATAGGTTACAGGCATATAGCTAGGGAATAGAAAAGGTGCCAATATGGGAAGAGGAAGTGGAGAGGGAAGGTACTGATGAAAAAAATAGCAAGCACAATATGATCCTATATATATATATATATATATATATATATATATATATATATATACACACACACACATTTATTTGTCTATGTATATTGCATGCATAAAGAATGCTTGAATGGAAAACCAACATGTCTCAGGATGTCAGCATGATGAAATTTTAGGTGGGATTTACTTTCTTCATATATTTATATAAAGATCAAATTTTTACAATGACCATTTGGTTTTTTGTTTTTGGGGGTTTCTTTGATCAGAAAAAATAAAAGTATTTTCACTGTGGGAAAAAAAAAGTCCAAAAAAAGTGATTTACAATAGTAGTAAAAGCTATAAGGTACCTACAAATAAATCCCACAAAATTTTAACAAGATCTTTATGGGGCAAATAAATGGAGCATTATACAATATTAATGGATTAAAGTTCTCGGTATAGTAAAGATGGCAATTCTCCAAATTAACCTATAAATTCAGAGCAATTCCAATAAAATCTCAAGAGGATTTTTCATAGAACTTGACAAACTGATCCCTGAATTCACACAGAAGAGTAAAGGGCCCAGAATAGCCAAGACAATTTACAAGATGAATGAGAAAGGATCACCCTATCAGATTTCAAGACACTATAAATCTGCAATAATTAGAAATGTCCTATTGCACAGAGGCAGATAATGCCTCAGTGAAACAGACTTGAGGGAGCAGCAAGGGACCCACAGATATTGCAGAACATGGTGAGTGACAGAGGTGATATTACACATTATTGGGAAGGACAAGATGACAAACAAACATAGGTTGCTGGCCTCCTTTCACAATTCACCCTAGAAATGCTACAGAAGTGATGGGTGGGTTAATGAACAAGAGAATATCATATTAAAACATTGAGAAACATTCAGGAAGAGAGGAAGTGGCTTTGTTCCAGGATATATTTGGACAATGGCACCTTAGAATAGAAGAAGGCAAGGCAGAGGACAGGTTGTAGAAGAACAATTTTATTGTATTTTCTTCCCTCCCCCACACTGTTCTGGGTGTGTCACTGCTCACCTTGTCACTTCTGTGGAACAGAAGAGTAATGCTAGCACAGCACTACTGGATGGAAGAATAATACTATGGCACAGCTGCAGTCTTGCCGGTGGAGAGCGGCTAACACCAGGTGTAGATCAATGTTTTGACCCTGGAGCAATCCTTACTCCTATCCCAATAGTAAGGAAGGAAATCTTGAAAAAGAGCAGAGCTGAGGGAGAAGATACAGGAAAAGCCAGGTCACGAGGGTAGATAAATAGGGAGTGATCAAATCCAGACTGAAATAACAGAAGTCATCAGTCTAAGGAATATTTCCTGCCACACATTGTATAAACTCATCACGAGAGGTCTTAGAGTATGGATTTCAGTCTCTTCTCCCAGGTATGAACTGCCTGTCTAGGTAGCTAGTATTCCCAAAGTAATATGAAATTATAGGGGGAAAGAATGATACAAATGAGGTGCACATGCTTAATGGTCCATGCTAAAGAGAACAGAATCAATAGATCAGACAAAGATTTACAATATACATAATAATAAATATATTGAACAAGATAAGAAGAGTATTAGAAATATGAAGCATGAATAACATAACAATTGGAATTAAGAATTCAATAAATGAATTTATCAGCAAAATATAGATGAAGAAAAAATTACTAAGATGAAAGACCAGATCAGGAAACTTTCCACATAAAAGTTATGAATAGACAAAAAGATGGCAGGGGCGCCTGGGTGGCTGTCGGTTAAGCGGCCGACTTCGGCTCAGGTCACGATCTCGCGGTCCGTGAGTTTGAGCCCCGCGTCGGGCTCTGTGCTGACAGCTCGGCGCCTGGAGCCTGTTTCAGATTCTGTGTCTCCCTCTCTCTCTGCCCCTCCCCTGTTCATGCTCTGTCTCTCTCTGTCTCAAAAATAAATAAACGTTAAAAAAAAAAAATTAAAAAAAAAAAAGATGGCAAAAATAAGAGAAAAGTTAAGAGATATGAAGGTTTGAAGTAAAAACTTAATACAGATCACAGCAGGAGACAGGAAAACAAATTATAAGGAAATACCAGAAGAAATACTGAGAATTTTCCAGAATTAGAAAAAGGTGTAAAATTATTGATTTAAAGAGTTCATAGAGCACTAATAGGGGACACTTAAAAACACACAGACACAGGGGCACCTGGGTAGCTGGGTTAAGCTTCTGACTTCAGCTCAGGTCATGATCTCATAGTTCGTAGATTTAAGCCCCGAGTCAGGCTCTGTGCTGACAGCTCAGAGCCTGGAACCTGCTTTAGATTCTGTCTCTCTCTCTCCCCACACCCCCCCTTCTCTCTGCCCCTCCCCCACTCACGCGAGTGTGCATGCTCTTTCAAAAATAAATAAACATTTTAAAATATTAAAAAACCCACACAGACACACACTATACTGTCATATTCATTAGAGTGAAATTGAAGATCAAATCTAGAGAAAATTCTAAAGGCTTCCAGAGAGACAAATTATATCACCTTCAAAGCAATAAGGATCTATGACAGGCTTCTTGCTAGCCACACTGGGAGCCAGAAGACAACGGTGTAGTGTAATATGCAAAGTGCTGAAGGAAAACAAATTTGAACCTAGGATTTTATAACAAAACTATCATGTTTTAATTTTATTGATTTTCCCTTCATTTCTGAGATGGCTTAATTTTTGTCTTTCTTTTCTTTCCTAAGCTCTGCTAGCATCTGCTTCATCAGCTATTGTCTCATCTTGTCCTTAAACTCTTGCTTCTCTGCTCAATGATCTTGATTTGAGTAGTTATTTACTATATAATATAATAGCTTATATAATACTATATAATACTATATAATATAATAACTTAATAGCTATTAAGTCAGTTTTAAAAATTCATGGTCAACTATTTAGTCACAACTTGTATCTATTCTATGGCAACATTTTTCTGGTGGTTTTTGGTTTATAATTTGATTTTCCTATTTCTTTCATTTTCTTCTCTCAAAATATTTTAGTATAGATTCTCTGCTAGTCCTTTTTGATGACTCATTTTTTGAAGCACATAAGGAAGTTTTCCCTGGATCAGCTATCTGCAGAATGCTTGTGTGTAAGAAGGGTTAGAATTTTCCTTAATGTTCAGAGTTCTGTGCAGTGATTTGTTAAGTGTTTCTTCTCTATATCGTTAATAGGCATCTGTGTGTTTTCCCCTAACATAAAGCCTATGAATCTTCTTCTTGTGTCATAAACTAAGGATTTAAAATTTCTCTCTTTTGGGTGAGTTGTTCATCGTTGAGAAGTATGCTTTACTAGCTCTTTCTTCTTCTATCTGGAGTCATAGCATCTTCCCTCTATTCCCTCTCATATGAACCCTGCTTGAAGACTATTACTTTTGGCAACACTTCTAATCTGTGGCCTGGTTTTAGATCTGTCTCCTGTTTTCCCCCACAAATGGTATTTGTACTCCTCTTGTTCATTTTGATTTCTACAAAAGAAGAGAAAAGGACAACTTTACACTACCATCTTCACACTGAAATCCAATGGAAACTCTTGTTTAAATGTGAGGGTGAAATTAAGATATTCAGTCATTAGAAAGTCACCACACAAAGATACTCTTTGAAAGTGACATCATCCAGAAGAAAAATAAATATAGGACAGCAATGCAAAGCTAAACTTCGATATGACGCCAACACGGTTTGAGTGTCTATCAGAGCTACATGCCTACTTCCTTGGAAATTCCTTTGGTATTGGGAGCCCTCTGCTCGGAAAATACAGCATTTTGAGCTGGAGAGTCTTCAAGATCTCATCTCCTCATTTGGCAGTTTCTGGGGCCCAAGGTTCCTCAGAGGCACACTTTGTGTGCACTTTGTGCTCAATGTGTAGAACACAGTAGAGATATAATAAGCTATAAATAAATGAAGGTCACATAGAATATGAAGAGTCACTTGATCATCTGACTCATGATGCAGAGCTCTTGCTCTTCTAATGCATTGTTATTAAAATGACGTTATCCACTGAAATATCCATGTTATCCCGTGAAATATCACTGCTAAGTGTCTTATATTCATCAATGATCTCTCCTGACCTTTCCTCAATCTTTGGCCAAAGATACAAAACTACAATTTAAATTCTCATATGCTTTCTGGGTAAGTTAGAGGTTGAAGGAGTTGCTTTATGCATTAGTCATCCATTATTACAGAAATCTGATCAGATGGATTTTTAATACAGTTGGGATAGGGAGAGGGAAGAGATGATGACAGAGGGCTCAGTTCTCTGGTGAAAAAATGATCATTAGCATTGTGGTGTGGGAAGAATGGAGAGGTGGCATATAGGTCACTGCTCTAAATAGTGAAAACCTACTTACTCACATATTTGTGTATTAACTTGTTCTAGTAGTGTCTCATCTTCCACCAATCTCCCTACCCTAAGACAGCAAGTCTGATGATACTGACCTAAAAAAAAAAAAAATTAATTTTCTCTCCATCCAGTTAGTCTCTGGATTTGAAACTTTATTTTCCCTTTACTTCTTTCTTATCACCAAACCACAAACAAATGACTACCCTCTGAGAAGGTCTGTTCTGCTTGTTTTGGAGCTGCTTAGTTTGAAATATTTGATTCTCCTAGCCTACCTCATTCTAGGCCTAGAGCTCACAGCCAAGTACAGAATAATCTGGAAAGGATGGTGAGGTAAATATGTACCTTGGCTGTGTGTTCCCTACTGAGCAGTGGACATTTCTTGTTGTAGATCTTAACAAATGTGTACTCCTACAGCTCCAAAGGGCACCAAAATTTCCTCCCGGATAGTTTGTGATGCCTCTGCATATCTTTTTGAAGTGTTCATGGAGAAATGAACACTTTAATCCTTTAGGCTGAGTAGATGGTATTACTGGGATCCTGGAAATGTCAGAATTCACTGTGAATGCCAGTGTTGATAGGAGAAAAACTCATGTAACTTTCTCCACCTACTTTAAAAACAAGTTTAAATAGTGACTTCTGTTGAAATTAGCCAAGTGATTGGTTGGAGGATTGTCTTACCAGTATTATGCCAAATGCAAAACAGAGCTTTTAAAAACATTGTGTGCCTTTCAGAAAGCAAAAGTAAAACCTTAAGTATCTAGTACAGTATATACACAGGTACATAGATCAACTATATATAGTGATCATTATCATCTATTTAGTGTTCATAATTCACAAAGTGGTTTTTACTTAATCCTTATGATAAATTCCAGGAGCAATTTTTATTTATTTATTTATTCATTCATTCATTCATTCATTCCATATTAGACCATACTAGTAGAGAAAGAATGCCATATAGCTAGATTCTGGTGACAGATTTGGGGCCCTGGGACTCAAATGGTCATGAGAGTTAGCTGATATCAGGGAAATTTTGACAAAAGTAGACTGAAAATCGCAATATCTGTTCAAGGATTTAGTTGTGTGGCTTTGAGCAAGGGTCTTTAAAATATTTTTTTGGTTTCAGTTTCCATATTTCTAAAAATGAGATTGGAATAGAGAATTATAAGGTCCCTTTTATCTATAAAAGTCACTGTAAAAAATAAAGCAAAAATTATCCAGAATCTTTTTTATACCAGGAGTATTTCAAACTTCTAAGTATAGAATGCTAATAGAAATGGTGATGTTCAAAAATTAGTCCTGTGATAGAATTAATAGAGAGAACAGTAATATCAGAATTTTTTTTTTTTTTTTTTTTTTTTTTTTTTTTGAGACAGAGAGAGACAGAGCATGAACGGGGGAGGGGCAGAGAGAGAGGGAGACACAGAATCAGAAGCAGGCTCCAGACTCTGGGCCATCAGCCCAGAGCCTGACGCGGGGCTCGAACTCACGGACCACAAGATCGTGACCTGAGCCGAAGTTGGACGCTCAACCAACTGAGCCACCCAGGCGCCCCAATATCAGAATTTTTGAATCATAGGTGACAAATAATGACCTCCTTTCTATAAATCTTCTCTAGAGTTGACAGGGCCATCCCACTGATAGGGAAATGGCCTTTTCACTTCATCTGAAGTTCTACATACCCTGAGCATAACCTCCACAGCTGACTAATTGAAAGATGTCTAGTCAAAATGCTAGAATACAATATTAAAAAGAACGTCAAATCATGGAATGACCAAAGAACTTTTAGTCAAATCCTCACATTTTATAACTGGAGAACAAAGTTCACACAGAGAAACAGTAGCAGAACCTGAATCTAGGTCTCCTGATGCCCAGTCTGCCTCTTTTCATGGTCCTTTACGGCCTCTATGAACAGTCCTG
Source organism: Panthera onca (assembly GCF_046562875.1). Taxonomy (NCBI): domain Eukaryota; kingdom Metazoa; phylum Chordata; class Mammalia; order Carnivora; family Felidae; genus Panthera; species Panthera onca. The sequence goes on from NC_138347.1 coordinate 69,332,336, forward strand.
GCTTCAAGGACAAGTGAGTTTGTGGTAAATGTGAACTGTGGGGCAGCTGAGACCACTTGGTTGGTCAGAACCTCAGCTTTGAAGAACTGCTCACCAGCTGGACAGGAGCTGGGTCCCCCTGACCTGTCCTAATACGATGCTACTCAACACCAAGAACGACCATGTGAATACTATTTGGAAATGAACTATAGCCCTAATATGATCTGTAGTAGAATATAATGGCTAAAACAACTTTAACAAGATTTTAGGAAGTGATAATCTAATTGCATTCTGCTTGATAACATCACATCTGGAGTTCATCTGCTCATTGCTGGATTTAAGTTTTAAGATATTGACAAACTAGAGGACATCAAGACAAGGCAAGCAGGATGGCAAGGGCTCTCTAAATGTTGTTGTAAATCAGGTTATACAGTGCCCTCCAGTTTTCAAAGTGCTTTGCCTACATTTATCCGTCCCACAAGGTGGTAAAGTAGGCTGGTAGGATAAATTATCCCTGCAATGGTGACAGAGTTAAATAAACGTTTCACCCTATCTCCCCTTCTAAATATTAAAAAAATCTGTGGCTTCTCCACAGCACAAGCAGTGTGCAGATGTTTGCTAAACAAATGAATTTTGCTTCAGAAGTGAATAAAGGGAATAAAGAATAAAAAATACAGGGAGGTTAATGCCAGGGGCTTAGATGTGTGTAATAAAGCTATCAACTGTTGCATGAACTTGCCGACATCAAGAGAAAATCAAGTGAAGCCGAGATGACCATTTGTCAGGGATTTAGTTAAGTCCAACAATTGTTATGAACTGCCTACTATATGACAGGCACCAAGTGCCATGAGGAGTGTCAAAAATGAATAAATCCTGGTCCCTACCCTTGAGAAGCATGCAGGGTAGGAAAGGTTGATATGTAAACTGATACATGCATCATTGGAGGCATATACAAGGTACAGGTACTACCCCAAGGTAGTACCAGGGGTTTGAAGAATGAGGAAGAATTTGTCAGGAGGAGCCTGGACAAAAGGGTGGTCCAGGCAAAAGGAATATATGTGGTGTGCTTGGGATCTTACCAGTAGCAGGTATCCCTGTAGAAAAGATTCCTTCTTTGGGTGTAAGTGTGATATAGAGGACTTTTAAAGTTCTTTCAAAAACCCATCTTTAAGCCCCTCAGAAGTCCTTAACATCTTGCTCTCTCTGATTATAATTCTCAGGGAGGTCCTACTCAGGCCAGCTGCTTTAAATAAGAGTGCCAAATTCTCTACAAATGTTGTACTAAAACGTCAAAATATGAGGCACATTCAAGCAATTGTGAGCAGGAGGAAACCAAAAATTAACAGATCTAAAAAATGATTAAGGGAGTGTTAGCTCACAAATCAAATCCAGCTTTCTCTGGTGGTATGCTTAAATTCTAGATTCCTAAACAGAAGTCTTGAGAAGGGGCTTCTTACCCTAATAATGGAAAATTAAACCAATTCTATCATCTTTGTCCCCTTCCCATTTTTCTTCCAGCACTTAGAACTTCTGTTCCTTTGCTTGTGCCCCACTGTAATGTAACCTCCTTGAGGGCAGAGAAAATGTCTCATTTATTGTATTCTCAGAGCCCAGAATAGTTGCTGGCAAATATTAGAGCTTTCATTTCATGTATTCATTTAATGAAGGAATCCTTAGCTGAGGAGATCACCCCACGATGTGAGCAGTAAATACTAAGTTGTGATTTGGCTGATGCCCTTTCTCTCTAATTACACTTTGCAATTCTGCCCTCCTCTCCATGTGGTTGAAGCAGGCCTTTATAACTTTTAAGGCACTTGACATAAATGCCACCATTAGTGAAAAGATTTTTGCAAGACTTGCTAAACTCCAAGAGCGGCAGGAATAAAGGCAGAATGTGTACAAAGTACTTCTTTGGCTTCTTTGGCCCTTAGGATCTCTACACTTGGTCAGACAGAACCAGATGCTCTTCAGTAGTATTCACAAATACTAAATCCATGTTGACATTTGCACATTATCTCCACAGATCCAAGACAGGACAGACAGTGACAAAATGTTGGAGGATGGTTCTTTCCCATTCTACACTGAGTTCACCTTCTCAGAGGCTGTGGAAACCTCACTAATCTGCTTTTCACATTCTGGGACATATGAAAAGGCTGTGTGTGGGGGTGCTGGGATTTGGGGCCAGACTGACCCTTCTGAGACTTACACTGACTTCTTATGTGAAGATTTCTAAAGAGGACTACTGAGAACAGGCATGCTGTCTCTCCTTTTTATCCCACTCTCCATTATCAGTATTGTTATCAAGACTTAATTTAGAACTTGACCAAGAATTTTATTTTTCACTTGAGACATTGCTCAGTGGACTCAAACTGATCAAACCGGAAAATTTGGGAGTCATCTTTGATTTCTCCTTCATTTTCTATCAAATCACCAAGCCAACTGAAAATCTTTCAATTTCTCTCTCCTTTTTCACTTTTATTGCCACTTTTATTTCTGTTTATTGATTTGTCTGGACTACTGCCACAGCTTTCTAGGTGGTTTCCAGCCTCCTCTTCCTCTAATCTTTGTGTATGACCACTCAATGCAATTTTGAGAACACCCAGTTTTATCTGGTGATCCTCAGTTAACAACGACATAAAAACCACCACCACCAAATATTCCCAAATACCCAATGACTTCATGGTTAGTGATTATTCCTCAGCCTGGAGCTCAAGACATTCTAGTCTGACCCTAACTATTCTAATTGTGCTATCATCATCTACTGTTACCATTATCATATACATTTGACCCTTGAACACAGGTTTGAACTATGCAGGTCACCTTATACGTGGATTTTTTTTCCCGATAAATATAGCACTGTGAATGTATTTTCTCTTCCTTGTGATTTTAACATTTTTTCTAGCTTATTCTAAAGATACAGTATATTAATACATGATAACATACAAAAAATATGTTAATCGATTGCTTATGTTATCAGTAAGGCTTCTGGCTAACAGCAGGCTGTAAGTAGTAGAGTTTTTGAGGAGTCCAAGTTATACATGGATTTTTGACTGCAGAGGGGGGTTGGTGCCCCTAACCCTTGTGTTGTTCAAGAGTTAACTGTAGTAATCTTAGTCCCTCTATTTTATAGTCAGGTTGGTATACCTATCATGTTTTTAATATACTACTCAACTCCATGTTTTGATGGTACTTTATGGGTAAACATTTTGAGGATACCCACACAATTATTCAGATCCTATATGTTCTTAAACATCCAAGTGAAGTTTCTTTTCTTCTAGGCCTTCCTCGACCATTTGTTGGCTTCCTTGTATTCTAAACTTCTATGAAGCTCACTGTCTATCTCATCCTTTTTGCTAGAATCTTATTCCACCTTGAAATTTAACCCAATTTTTCATGTTTCTGTGCCATATGTGTGTCTTATATTAAATAAAGAGTAAGCTCCTGGTAAGGCTTCTAGAGGATTTTCCAGTCTCTTCTTTTTCAATCACATTGCTAACCCTAATTAAGTGAAACTTATGGAAGCATTTAATAATTTTCTTTGCACATAAGAATGCCCATCCTGTTTTAAGGGGAAAATTCGATGCTCTTCTTGCATTATCATATAATAATCTTAAGAATTTACTTCTGCATAGGAATAACAATTGAATATTTGGGCGTGGGCAGATGACACAATTTTCCTCCTTCCTGTATTTTATGTTTCTGAACTGTACTTCTGAACTTATATGTTAAAGAGTTGTGGCCTATTGCCTCCAAATACATCAATTGATTAATTTATGAATACTGGAAGAAAAGTTAAAAATAGTCATGGACAATCCTGTGAAAATAACTGAAGATTCATTTAATATTTTTAGACTTAAATCTCTATAAAATCTGGACATGCCAAAGAGATTATATCTGGGTCCACCAGAAGATGCAGCACCAACACTTAAAAACTAATAGGGAGAGATCCTGCAGTCAGCAGAACACTTTAATGCTAAAGCCTGCCCAAGCACTCTGCAGAAAGGTACCAGGCAGTGGACCTGTAGGAAGTATTAGTGACAGGACAACCCTCAGCCTTCTAATTGCTCAAATGTGCTGCTCACACAGATGGTGGTGATACTGAATAGTTAAGAACTGCTAGTAGAGAGAAGCAGAAACTAACTTAATTCATATTATTTACAAATAGAGAATGTTCTCAGCTAATGGGCTGAAAAAGAGTTATTAGTGCAGAAATGCAGGATTATAACCAGTGAAAGATTTAAAAACTCCTTTATGTTCAAATATAATAAGGACAAAAAAACCCAAATAAACATTTCTCATTTATTTAAAAACACAAATTTCCCAAGCTATGACTTATCTATTAGCATTTATCAGTCTGACTTTATTTTTAAAAGGTCTTAAACACCTATTCAGAATAAAACAAATAAAAGTGCCAAAGTTTTAAGAAACCATACGCTAACTGAGGATGTTATCTATATTTTCTTGGCCCAATCAATGTTTTTTAAGAGGTGGAGATATTGGCATTTTTCTCTTAAAAGAAATGTTTATACATAACACTAGCCTGTAGCACAGAGCATCCCACAGAAAAACACGATGCCATTAAAAAACAAACAGGAATCCTGAAAGAGAAAAGAAAGCCTAATTTGAATACAATAAATTGTACCCAGAGACTCCCTTCCCATTATTCTTTAGGACAACCAGAGAATCCTGACCTGGACCCTTAGCCCAGCTGGGTAAGAAAAGACCTCAAACTGCTAAGTACTAAAAATATTACTTGTGATACTTTCCCAATTACCTGTAATCGTCTTCTCTTAACAAATGTCAATTTCTTAAGATGACTTGTTTGTATCAGCTCCAGACTGTCAATATATTCTAACAATAAATTTTATTATTCATACAATTAATTATAATACATAATTAATATCCATTTCGCTAAAGAAATTTAAAATATACATTCAATTGTAGCCAAGTTCTATTCTTAAAAAGAGGTACTCAATCCCTTTTCTTCTGAGTTCATTTCTCCAGAAGACCAGTCCTTAAGGACTTCTGGAGTCGAGCGATATTGGCATCCAGCGCTGCAAGGCCATTTCGGAAGTCTTGTTCATCTCGAGAAGTGAACGTTGAGAAAGAGGAGATGCTCCAGTCAGACGTCAAGTCAGAATTAAAAAAGCTACCATCGGAGACAGCACTACTTTTCACTTGAATGCTGCCGCTCTGACAAGCAGAGGGGCCATGACACGCCGCCAGTTCTGGTGGCTCCTCAGGGGCGGCAGGTATCTTGCAGATGGCTTCCTTTATTTTCTTGAGGAGCTGCTTGTCTTCCATATCAGGTGTTCTGGAAAGTTTCTCAGGGGTATCTTCTGCTTCCTTTTTGGAAGAGGAACCAACTCTGGGTGCACATGATTTAGTTTCTTTTTCAGAGACAAGTCCACTGTTGCTGACCAGCTGCGGTGAAGCCACAGTGATCTGTGGCTGGGGGGATAATCTCTTAGATAATGGTGATTTCTTTTTAGAAGTGCTTCTAGCAAATGGAATGTAAATTGTATTATCCAAATTACACTCATCGTCTATTAAAGTTGTGACTTCACTCTCATCAGAATCCTGTTTTGAAAGGGTAGGAATGATCCCAGGGGCTGATACTTCCTCCTTGTTCCTTGTGTTACCATGCTGAGGGCTTTTGGAGGGCAGAACATTTTCGTAAGGTCTACCTGGTTCTATGTTCTCCTCATTGTTAACTGTAGAAAGTGGCTGTGAATCTATGAAAGCATGATCTGTTTCTAACTTATTTAGGTAGCTCATTATGGAAGTGTGAGCTGGGATTGGGTCACACTTGGGTTGTTTTTCATAAATGTTCAAAAGTGATTTGGTAAGATTATTTCCAGACTTGCAGCGAGCACTGTCCATACTAAGATCTGAGAGAAGCTTTGCCATACTGCTCTGTAAAGTTCTGTTAAGAAGAATTCAGTACACTAATTATTCTTTTTACCGGTTTCTTTCATTTATTTGTTTATACAGCTTCTTTAAAAGAAAGGATCTGAGGCAAGCCCCTGGTTCATAACATTGAAAAAAAGTAACTAAAAGCAAAATTCAAGGAATGAACTCTGGAATGAGTACATTACAATAAAATCAATCAAAGATCTCAGTCTGTATCAAATCTAATATTATGATATTTAGAAATAGAGGCTCAGTATTTTTTTCTCTTAGTGTATCAAATGCTTTATTTTTGAGCAACATTGTAAAATGGTGTGAATTCTGTTAGTAATTAAGCTATTTCTCTCCATTCAAAAGATATATGCAAAGGACACTGGAACAATACTGGGAAAAAAGGATAGTTAGAGATAAATTCTGGTATAATTAGGTATGACCAGCAGCTAGGTACCAGAAGTGTGGCATACGAAAAACCACTCAGGGTCACATACTATCATCGCTAGCTGTGATCTTGGGTAAGTCACTCAACCTTTCTGAATCTCAAGTTCCTCAATTGCAAAGTGAAGGTATCCACTTCAGAATTACAACGAACATCAAATAAGATAAAATATGAGGGTTATGTGCTTATTATCATTAGCACAGCTTCAGGCTATATGGGTGTTCATTTGATGGCAGCTTTTATTAGCAGACCTATTAAAGCCATTTTCTATCAAGCTTTTGGACTTTTTGAATTGAATCATATATATATTCTTACGTATCGATAAAAAAAGAAATACATCAATTTTTTAAAAGATACAAAGGACATTAACAGGAAATTTTGAAAGATTAAAAGTAGCCAGTAAGCATATCTTAAAAGTTCAACTTTTAAGTAGAGAAATTCAAATTTTGAAAATGTGATTATTTTGGAGGAGGCCTATCAAATTAACATAGTAAAATAAGAATAATACCCACTGTCAGAGAAGCTTGAAGAAGCAGGTACTATCAGTGGGACACGTACACTGGTATAACCCTTCCCGAGAGCAAACTGGCAATCCATCAGAAGACTTAAATATTTGTATATCTCACATTTTTGGATCCACTAATTTTCACTTCTAGGAATTCATCCTATATATATATATACCAAGAGGCTGTACCCAAGATATACTTGCAAAGATATAATTTGTAATAGAAAATAGGTGGATTTAGTATCTTTATCTTCAAATAGAGTAGAATGATTTAGGTAAATTATGCTCTAATTGTACCATAGCTATTTATAGTTGTGTTGTAAGGAATATTTGTTGGGTCCATTATATAAGGTTAAATTTAAAAGAGCAGTCCATAAATAACATGGATACAATACTATTTTTTTGTAAAAACAGTCACACACGGCCAAATAAAATACTAAGAGGAAATCTATATTAAACAGCAGTGATTATATCTCTGGATATAGAATGAGTGGGTTTTTTCCTACAGAAGGAAAAATAAATTTTTTTCTAACCTGGCTTACTTATTACACTGTCATCTTAAACATACTTTGAGTTCTGACTGCTCTTCAAATGGTTATGGTTCTTACCACTTTTCCTCATGCCTTTTCAAAAAGCCAAAGAGCTATTATTAAAAGAAAAAATATGTTGTATGAACATATCTTTAAAAAAATTCTAAAATGATCCACTAATTAATTCGATCAGACTACATACTGGAACTTTCATTTTTACTTGTTTTTAGAAAAGGAATACTTATGTTGAGGTTTCTTTCCAGACTTAAATAAAAGTATTATCTTCACTGTGAACAAAATCAGTGATGAAGAAAGGGAGAAAGGGACAATGACATTAATAAGAGTTGAATCTCTGGAAATTAATAGCAATCATTAAGCATCCGATTTATAAACAAAATGTGACTCACCATTATCTCTGAAACTAAAAGAAAAATCTCTGTAAGTAAAGACATGACAGTATGTCAAAAATTTAAAGGAAGCAATACGAGCACCTGAATAGCTACAAAGTAGATATATTTCTGTTTCTATTATATGGGATACACTATTTATTTAATTTTTTTTTTAAGGTTTTATTTATTTTTGAGACAGATAGAGACAGAGCATGAACAGGGGAGGGGCAGAGAGAGAGGGAGACACAGAATCGGAAGCAGGCTCCAGGCTCTGAGCCATCAGCCCAGAGCCCGACGTGGGGCTCGAACTCACGGACCGCGAGATCGTGACCTGAGCTGAAGTCGGACGCTTAACCGACTGAGCCACCCAGGCGCCCCTGGGATACACTATTTAAATACACTGATTTTTAATGCTTAGAAAATGGACACATTTTTACAAGAAATTCAAGGTTCTCAGCTACTTATAAAAATATACTAATTTAAATAACTATCAGCACTAAGAGTGCTCTTAGAAGCTATTAGAATATTTACTACTTATTTACTGAAAATCTATTAATTTCCTCACATTTTAATGGTTTTGTAATGTGTTGTAGTGAATTTTTGAAAAAGTGATAAGGATATATTTCAAAATTATTCAAGGTTTCAGAAAGGAGAGAGAGAGATGGTTTAGGGTGTTTGTTTAAAACTCCTATGTGTATCTTCTAGTCCCACTATCCTTCTCCAACATTCTGAAAAAGGCATTTAGGAATTTTTTGAAATCTTTAAGAGGTTACTTAAAACATGCAAAAAAACATCCATCCTTCTTACTGCAGTGTACGACTACAGGGAAGATGGAGGGGAGCTGAACGTGAAGATTTAGCTGTGCTGTCAGATGGTGCCGCTTTACCCTCTGGCAAAAGTAAAACTAAAGTGGTCACAGTAGCCCAGCTATAGTATTGGAGACGTTCCTAATTAACTGAATTGCACAGGGTATCATCAAACATAGTGTAAATCACCAACGTGGATGAATTTTGATATAATTAAGCTCAACTACCAACTTTTTGTTTTGACAAAACAAAAATTACCATCCATGGGTATACTTGGCATTTTGAAGTTCTTACTGAATCTTCAGAAAATGTAGGGGTAGTACTAAACTCTGTAAGACATTGTGCTAATTTAAGCTTGCCCACCATGTTTCTATAATCATTTAAAGAGACCCGCTAATCTAACAGGTGAGCTAGTAGTCAAGACACAGGATTTATGCCCAGAGTAAGAAGAAAACGTCCTTGACGACAATGGAAAAAACTGACAGGAAAAATCTTGGAGTCTTAAGAGTGTAAAACATTTACACCTAATATTTCAGACACAGTCTTCTAAAAGCAGATAATATACAAGAAGTAATAACCTTTTTCATTTCCTATGCTTCTATGTTAGGGTGAGTGTTAAGAAAAGGCTCTACTTGCAAACAAATCCTTTTTCATTCCTAGTGAAAAGGCAGACTGTGTTATTTTGAAAGAATGAGCAGGTACAAAGTTAGAAGAATCTCTCAAAAACACATCCTCTTTTCTCAGAGAGAAGCTGTCCTTTCCAAAAGAGAAAGCAAGGCTTAAGAGGGAAACATCTTGGCTCAGGTCCCAGCTTGGGCCCCAACTAGCTGTGAAAGGCAGGCAAGTCCTTTCATTTCTTTGCGCTTCCATTTATGCTAATTTCTCTAATAATTAAACTATTACTTACTCTGAAAATTGCCCTTACATCTTTTTTATCAATTTTCTCCACAAATGGACCACTATGTTAAATAGTATTCAGTCAGGGCGCCTGGGTAGCTCAGTCAGTTAAGCGTCCGACTTCGGCTCAGGTCATGATCTCACAGTTCTCGTGGGTTCGAGCCCCATATCGGCTCTGTGCTGACAGCTTGGAGCCTGGAGCCTACTTCTGATTCTGTGTCTCCCTCTCTCTCTGCCCCTTCCCCACTTGTGCTCTCTCAAAAATAAATAAATGTAAAAATTAAAAAAAATTAAATAGTAGTCAAGTTAAAAAAAAATTTTTTTTAATGTTTATTTTTGAGAGAGAGAGAGAGAGGGGCAGGCAGAGAGAGAGGGAGACACAGAATCCAAAGCAGGCTCCAGGCTCCAAGCTGTCAGCACACAGCCCGATGCGGGGCTCGAACTCCTGAACTGAGAGATCATGACCTGAGCTGAGGTGGGATGCTTTACCGACTGGGCCACCCAGGCGCCTCTTCAGTCAAGTTTATTCTTAAAAAAGGCTGTATATGGGGCGCCTGGGTGGCTCAGTCGGTTGAGTGTCCGACTTTGGCTCAGGTCATGATCTTGCGGTCTGTGAGTTCGAGCCCCGCATCAGGCTCTGTGCTGTCAGCTCAAAGCCTGGAGGCTGTTTCAGATTCTGTGTCTCCCTCTCTCTCTGCCCCTCCCCTGCTCATGCTCTGTCTCTCTCTCTCAGTCAAAAATAAATAAAACATGGGGCACCTGGGTGGCTCAGTCGGTTAAGCGGCCGACTTCGGCTCAGGTCATGATCTCACGGTCCGTGAGTTCGAGCCCCGCGTCGGGCTCTGTGCTGACAGCTCAGAGCCTGGAGCCTGTTTCAGATTCTGTGTTTACCTCTCTCTGACCCTCCCCCGTTCATTCTCTGTCTCAAAAATAAATAAACGTTAAAAAATTAAAAAAAAAAAAAAAAAAAAAAAAGAGAAAGGGGAAAGAGAGCAGACCTAAAATCATTTTTGAAGTCATAAGTAATCTGACAAGAGGCATGTTATTCAAATGAAATCAACATTACCTTGTTAATTCTCTCAGTCGGGTCACCTCAGCGTCACGCTGACGTAATGTTATTCCCAATATTTGATTTTCCTTTTCAGCAGCTTCTAACTTAAACCGGGAGCTTTTCACATTGACTAAGGCTTCCTCCAATTCTGAAACCACAATAAAATTTCAGTTTCCTTTTCCTTTTTAAAAAATGTGACCACAACTATAGTTCAAATACATACCAATTTTTATTCTTGTTGTCTCAATGTCAAATTGCTGTTTATTTTCAAGTAAAGTTTGCTCTTTCTCTTTAAATATACCAGCAAATTTTTTGTTTTCATCTTTCTGATTTTCAATCACTTTTAAAAGTTCTTCATTTTTATTCTGTAGTAATTCCTGGCTCTTCAGTGACTCCTGTAATTGGTTTTGCAGGGACTTGTTCAATGACTGAAGAGAAAACACTGCAAGACAAAACAGATCAAATCATTGTTTCCCTAATTTAAAAAGCACAAACCTGAAAAAGATCTGTGTACAAAAAGGAAAAGATCTGGAACTTATTGATTTGTTTAACCATTATATGTTTGAGCAGTTCCACATAAATATTAAATATATTTCTAAAATTTGATGCAGAGATCATACCTTTCTTCTCCAACTGATATTTTGGGCATTAAGATTTTTTTTTTTAACTTTGTTAATGAAAGAATAATACATGCACAAAGTAAAAAGAATTCAAACACGACAAAATACCAATTACCAAATTATTCTCAGTGAAGAATCTCCCTCCCCACCCCACCTCCACTCTCCTCCCAAAGGCAACCACAATTAACTTTGGTATCTTTCTGGAAAAACACTTGTGCATATAACATATATATTTAAACAGAGATGAATAACACTTTTTCTCCCATAAGATTAATATGTAATTAGCATATAGATCTATCACATTCTTTTTAATGTCTGTAAAAGTATACAGCACCATTCATTTAATAAATACAGCCTTGAGTGAAGACTTACTAGGTGTGAGGCACGGAATTAGAACTTGGACATACAGTAGTGAATAGCAGAGACATAGCTGGTGCTCTCAAAGAGCTGATAACAAACAAGTAATCATAAATAGCGATAAATGCTTTCAAGAAAACAATAAGGCAAATGGTCAGAGACTAAAAAGATATAAGCTATTTAGAATGGCAACTACCAATCTCCTCATTTCCCTCTTTGCCCCTCTCTCCCACATATCTCCACCCCCACTGTTTATTCATAGTGGAATCAGAGTGACTTTTTCCAAGATTACTCTGGTAAAATTAACACTTTTATGAAGTGTGTGTTCTGTTGGGTACTCGTATTTTTCTTATTGCTTTGTAAGAGCTATTTATATATTAAGAAAATTAAGCCTTTGTTATATCATGTATTATGAAAAAATTGCCTCCATTTTATTAATGCACTTTGAATGTGTTTACAATTTTGCCATGCAGAAAATGACAAAAAATTCTGAGAACAAATCTTATCAGTCTTTTCCTTTGTGTCATCTGAGTTTTGTCAAGCTTAGGAAAAGATCCCAAGAATAAAAAAACAAAGAAACAAATTGTTCTAATCTTTTCCTTGTTAATAGTAGTTTTTTTCTTTTTCCTAATATTTTAAGCTTTAGGATCCATAAGCACAATTTGGCAATATCTGTCAAAATTTGACTGACTCATTAATTCTATAGCTATTATCTACAAAATGCTCACACATGTGCACAAAGACACACGTACAAGATTTTCACTGTACCACTGTTTGCACTGGGAAAATACCTAGATAGCTATCATCAGAGGACTTCAAATGCATAATGCTAGAAGCAACATAAGCAGAATATTCAAATAGTTCTTAAACAGAATCTATGTATTTTGATACAGAAAAATGCGCACTACAGGTTTTACTGGAAGGGGGAGCTAAGATGGCAGGATAGCAGGAGGACCCCAGGCCTGCCTTATCCCTCGAACATAGCTGAGTAACTATCAAATCATTCTGAACACACAAGAAATTGACCTGAGGACTGACAGAACAAACTGTACAACTGGAGGGAGAAAAGAGGCCACATGGAGGAAGGTAAGAAGTGCAGAGACATGGTTTGGGGGAGAAACAGATCACGAGTGCTATGGAGGCAAAGGAGCCCTTACATACAAGGAGAACACTTTCACAAAGCCATTGGCTGGGAAAACGAGACGGGCTGATTTTCATGAGTTTTTGCAATCAGTGGGGCACAAAGACTGGAGTTTTAGAGGTCTACCAGCTTGGCTGGGAAGAGAGACCTGAGGGAGCTGCCCTACTCCTGGAAAGAAGGCAGGCAAGCAACCCTGGGGCAAATGGCATGATCTGAGGATCGCCTAAGGCGCATTAGGAGAGACGGTTCCTACTTCTTGGAGCACATCTGTGAGAGGTGACGTTGCTTCTCCCGGGACAAAAGAGCTGGTGGGTGCCATTTCTCTCCCTTGCCCTCAGCACAGGTACAGACACCTGCTGAGGGAAGCTAACCTTGATACCGGCTGTTTAGCCTGTTCCAAATCCCATGCCCCTGAGCTCCGGCACAACTGCCCTTCTCAGTCAAATCTGCACCCCCAGTGAGGCAAGACTCTCACCCTGAAGACCAGTGCAGGCCCCCCTCCACAGCACTTCCTTGAAGTTTGGAATTTTAAAAGTCAGCAGGTTTGGCTGGGATAGAGACCAAAGTGCACTGTGCTGCCCCAGACAGTCAAGCAAACTACAGACAAGCAGTGTGAAAACAGTGACCTGAAAAACACCTGAGAGGTACAAGGGGAAATCACTCATTCTTCTGGGAGTGCTTCTCTGAGAGCACCAAGCACCAAGCACCCTCTCCAGGACAAAGGAGCTGGCTGGAGCCACTTCCTTCCTCTACCCATAGGCATAAACCAACTTAAAAAAAAAAAAAAAAAAAAAAAAGCACAGCACCAACACTGGCTGCTTAATCTGCTTACACGAAGACCTGTCTTCCTGTGCTGTTTGTACTGCTTTTCTCAGGCAAGTTTAAGAACCAGTGCAGTAGGCCCTTCCCCAAGAACACCAGCACAAACCCCTGCACACATCAGGTCTACTGACCATAGAGTTCTGCAAAGCATCAGTTCTAGTGGAAGTAGAATCAAGTCTCATTTAAGAAGGAGGCCAGACACCTAGATAAAACTGACCACACTCTAGCCAAGGTCCAAGCACTGCCCACTGCAGGTAAGGAGAACCTCTGCAGAGGACTGACCTAAGGGACAGAGGAGCCAAAACACGTTAGTGGAGTGCATGTAGCACACATCAGAGACACTCCCTGAAGCACCAGGCCCTACATACTAATGACTCTTCATAAAGTCATTACTCTCAGGAGCAGGAAACACAACAGGCTTTTCTAACACACAGAAGAAGACAGAGACCTAGACAAAATGCCAAGATAGAGGAATTCATCCCAAAAGAAATAACAAGAAATGGTCATGGCTAGAAATCTAATTGAAACAGATATAAGTAATAAGACTGATGGAGATTTTAAAATAACAGTCATAAGGATACTCCCTGGGCTTGAGAATAGCATGGAAGATATCAGGGAAACCCTTACTACAGAAATAAGAGTTAAAAACCAATCAGACAGATATGAAAAATGCAATAACTGAGATTCGAAACAACCTGGATGTAATGACCACAAGGATGGAAGGATGAATAAGTGATACAGAAGAAAGAATTATGGAAAATAATTGGGCTGCCTGGGTGGCTCAGTCAGTTAAGCATCCGACTCTTGATCTGGGCTCAGGTCACGATCTCATGGTTCGTGAGTTTGAGCCCCACATCAGGCTCCATGCTGTCAGCTTGAGATTCTGTCTCTTCCTTTCTCTGCCCCTCTCCTGCTTGCACACCCACGTTCTCCCTCAAAATAAATAAATAAAAACTTAAAAAAAAAAAAGAATTATGGAAAACAATGAAGCTGAACAAAAGAACGAAGAATGATGAATCATGAGAGTAGACTTGGGGAACTCAGTGACTCCATTAAATGTAGTAACATTTGCATCGTAGGAGTCCCAGAAGAAAAAGAGAGAGAAAAGGGGAAAGAAAGTTTATTTGAGGAAATAATAGCTGAAAACTTCCCTAATCTGAGGAAGGGAACAGACATCCAAATCCAGGAGTTAGAGAGAACTGCTATCAAAATCAATAAAAGCAGGCCAACACCAAGACATATTATATTTAAATTTGCAAAAATAGTGATAAAGAAAAAAATCTAAAACCAGTAAGACAAAAAAGTCCCTAACTTACAAGGGAAGACCCATAAGGTTAGCTGTAGATCTCTCCACAGATCACTCCCTTGGCAAGCCAGAAGGGAGTGGCATGATATATTCTACATGCTGAATGGGAAAAATCTGCAGCCAAGAATACTCTATCCAGCAAGGTTGTCATTCAGAATAGAATGAGTTTCCCAGACGAACAAAAACTAAAGGAGTTCATGAACACTAAACCAGTCCTGCAAAAATATTGAAGGGGCTTCTTTGAGTGGGAAGGACAGATCAAAAGTGACAAAGACTAGAAAGGACCAGAAAAATCTCTAGAAACAAAGATAAAACAAGTAATAAAATGGCACTAAATACATATCTATCAAAAATTACTCTGAATGTAAATAGACTAAATGTTCTAATCAAGACATAGAGTGTCAGAATGGACTAAAAAAAAAAAAGACACATCTATATGCTGCCTACAAGAGACTCATTTTAGACCTAAAGACACCTGCAGATTGAAAGTTAGGGGATGGAGAAAGATCTATCATGCAAATGGACATTAAAATAAGCTGGAGTAGCAGTATTTCTTTTTTTTTTTTTTCAATATACGAAGTTTATTGTCAAATTGGTTTCCATACAACACCCAGTGCTCATCCCAAAAGGTGCCCTCCTCAATACCCATCACCCACCCTCTCCTCCCTCCCACCCCCCATCAACCCTCAGTTTGTTCTCAGTTTTTAACAGTCTCTTATGCTTTGGCTCTCTCCCACTCTAACCTCTTTTTTTTTTTTTTTTTTTCCCTTCCCCTCCCCCATGGGTTTCTGTTAAGTTTCTCAGGATCCACATAAGAGTGAAAACATATGGTATCTGTCTTTCTCTGTATGGCTTATTTCACTTAGCATCACACTCTCCAGTTCCATCCAAGTTGCTACAAAGGGCCATATTTCGTTCTTTCTCATTGCCATGTAGTACTCCATTGTGTATATAAACCACAATTTCTTTATCCATTCATCAGTTGATGGACATTTAGGCTCTTTCCATAATTTGGCTATTGTTGAGAGTGCTGCTATAAACATTGGGGTACAAGTGCCCCTATGCATCAGTACTCCTGTAACCCTTGGGTAAATTCCTAGCAGTGCTATTGCTGGGTCATAGGGTAGGTCTATTTTTAATTTTCTGAGGAAACTCCACACTGTTTTCCAGAGTGGCTGCACCAGTTTGGAGTAGCAATACTTCTACCAGACCAACTAGATTTTAAAACAAAGACTGTAACAAGAGATGAAGAAGGGCACTATATCATGATAAAGGGGACTATCCAACAAGATCTAACAATTATAAATATTTATGCCCCCAAATTGAGAGAACCCAAACATATAAAACAATTAATAACAAACATAAAGGAACTCATTGATAGTAATACAATAATAGTAAGGGACTTTAACACCCCACTTACACCAATGAACAGATAATCTAAGAAGAAAATCAACAAGGAAACAATGGCTTTGAAAGACACCAGACCAGACTGATTTAACAGATATATTCAGAATATTTCATCCTAAAGCAGCAGAATACACATTCTTTTTGAGTGCACATGGGATAGTCTCCAGAATAGATCACATACTAGGTCACAAATCAGGCTTCAACAAGTACAAAAAGATTGAGATCATACCATGCATATTTTCTGACCACAATGCTATGAAACTTGAAGTCAACCACAAGAAAAAATTTGGGAAGACCACAAATATAAGGAGGTTAAACAACATGCTACTAAAGAATGAATGGGTCAAGCAGGAAATTAAAGAAGAAATAAAAAAATACATGGAAACAAATGAAAATGAAAACATGATGGTCTAAAACCTTTGGGATGCAGCAAAAGTGGTCATAAGAGGGAAGTATATAGCAATACAGGCCTACCTCAAGAAGCAAGAAAATTCTCAAATAAACAACCTAACCTTACACCTAAAGGAGCTAAAAACAACAACAACAACAACAACAACAACAAATCCTAAAGCCAGCAAAAGAAGGGAAATAATAAAGAATAGAGTAGAAGTAAGTGATAAAGAAACTGAGAAAAAAAAAACCCAAAACCAGAACAAATCAATGAAACCAGGAGCTGGTTCTTTGAAAAAATTAATAAACTTGATAAATCCCTAGCCAGACTTATCAAAACAAAAGAGAAAGGACCCAAATAAACAAAATCATAAATGAGAGAAGAGAAATAACAACCAGTATCACAGAAATACAAATAATTATAAAAGAATATTATGAAAAACTATATGCCAACAAATTAGACAATCTGGAAGAAATGATAAGTTCCTGGAAACATATAAACTACCAAAACTGAAACAGGAAGAAATAGAAAACTAGAACAAACCAATACAGCAAAGAAACTGGATCAGTAATCAAAAATCTCCCAAAAAGCAAAAGTCCAGGGCAAGATGGCTTCATAGGCAAATTCTAGCAAACATTTAAAGTTATAAATTTAATAGTTATAATATAAATATATATAATATAACTATAAATATAAATTTAAATTTATAAAAAGAGTTAATACCTATTCTTCTTAAACTATTCTAAAAAATAGAAAAGGAAAGAAAACTTCCAAACTCATTCTATGGGGCCAGCATTACTCTGATTCCAAAACCAGACAAAGACTCCACTAAAACAAAGAACTACAGGCCAGTATCCCTGATGAAGATGGCTGCAAAAATTCTCAACACATTGCTAGCAAATCAAATCCAACAGTACATTAAAAGAATCATTCACCATCATCAAGTGGGATTTATTCCTGGGATGCAATAATGGCTCAATATTTGCAAATCAACCAATGTGATACATCACATTAAGAAGAGAAAGGATAAGAACCATATGATCCTCTCAATAGATGCAGAGAAAGCATTAGACAAAGTACAATATCCATTCATAATAAAAACCCTCAACAAAGTATAGATGGAGGGAACATACCTCAACATAATAAAGGCCATATACAAAAAAACCCACAGCTGATATCATCCTCAATGGGGAAAAACTGCAAGCTTTTCCTGTATATAGTCAGAAACAAGACAGGAACAAGTCCACTCTCACCCTATTATTTAACATAATACTAGAAGTCCTAGCCTCAGCAATCAGACAACACAAAAAAATAAAGGCATCCAAATCAGCAAGGAAGAAGTCAAACTCTCACTATTTGTAGATGACATGATACTCTATGTAGAAAACCCAAAAGACCACCAAAAAAATTGCTAGAACTGATACATGAATTCAGTAAAGTCTCAGGATACAAAATCAATGTACAGTAATCTGTTGTACTTCTATACACCAACAATGAAACAGCCAAAAGAGAAATCAAGGACTCGATCCCATTTATAATTGCACCAAAAACCATAAGATACCTAGGAATAAACCTAACCAAAGAGGTTAAAGATTTGTATTCTGAAAACTATAAAACACTAACGAAGGAAATTCAAGACAACACAAAGCAATGGAAAAACATTCCATGTTCATGGATTGGAAGAATAAATATTGTTAAAATGTCTATACTACCCAAAGCAATCTACACATTTAATGCAATGCCTATCAAAATACCACCAGCATTTTTCACAGAGCTAGAACAAAAAATCCTAAAATTTGTATGGAACCACAAAAGACCCCGAATAGCCCAAGCAAAGCAAAGCAAAGCAAAGAGGAGGCATCACAACTTCAGACTTCAAGTTATATTACAAAGCTGTAGTGATCAAAACAGTATGATACTGGCAGAAAAACAACACAAAGATCGATGGAACAGAATAAAAAACCCAGGAATAAACCCACAACTGTATGGTCAACTAATCTTCAACAAAGCAGGAAAGAATATCCAATGAAAAAAAGTCTCTTCAACAAATGGTGTTGGCAAAACTGGACAGCAACATGCAAAAGAATGGAACTGGACTGCTTTCTTACATCATACACAAAAATAAATTCAAAATGGATGAAAGGCCTAAATGTGAGACAGGAAACCATCAAAATCCTAGAGGAGAACATAGGCAGTAACCTCTTTAACATCAGCCATGGCAACTTCTTACTATATATGTCTTCTGAGGCAAGTGAAACAAAAGCAAAAATAAACCATTGGCACTACTTCAAAATAAAAAGCTTCTGTACAGTGAAGGAACAATCAACAAAACTAAAAAGCAACTTACACAGTGGGAGAAGATATCTGCAAATGACATATTGGTTAAAGGATTAGTATCCAAAATACATAAAGAACTCACAAAATTGAACACCCAAAAAACAAATAATCCACTTAAAAAATGGGCAGAAGAAATGAGTAGACATTTTTCCAAGGATGACATACAGATGGCTAACAGAAAAGATGCTCAACATCACTCATCATGAGGAAAATACAAATCAAAACTATAATGAGAGGGGTGCCTGGTCAGTTAAGCTTCTGACTCTTGATTTCAGCTCAGGTTGTTCTCTCAATGTTTTGTGAGTTCGAGCCCCACATGGGGCCCCATGCTGAGAGTGCAGAGTCTGTTTGGGATTCTCTCTCTCTCCCTCTTTCTCTGCCCCTCCCCTGCTCACACATGCACACTCTCTTTCTCTCTCTCAAAATAAATTTAAAACACCCAATGAGGTATCACCTCACACCTGTCAGAATGGCTAAAATGAACCACACAGGAAACAGGTGTTGGTGAGGTTGCAGAGAAAGGGGAACACTCTTACACTGTTGGTGGGAATGCAAACAGGTGCAGCCTATCTGGAAAACAGTATGGAGGTTCTTCAACGAGTTAAAAATAAAACCAGGAGTGGATGGGTGGCTCAGTTCGTTAAGCACCCACTTCGGCTCAGGTCATGATCTCACGGTTCATGGGTTTGAACCCCGCATCA
This sequence comes from Panthera onca, assembly GCF_046562875.1. NCBI lineage: Eukaryota > Metazoa > Chordata > Mammalia > Carnivora > Felidae > Panthera > Panthera onca. Next base: position 69,351,921 of record NC_138347.1, read on the forward strand.
GGCTCTGTGCTGACAGTTCGGAGCCTGGAGCCTGCTTCCGATTCTGTGTCTCCCTCTTTCTTTGCCCTTCCCCCACTTGCACTCTGTCTTTCTCTCAAAAATAAAAATAAACATTAAAAAAAATATAAATAAATAAAATAAAACTATCCTATGATCCAGCAACTGCACTACTATGTATTAACCCAAAAGATACAAAAATACCGATTCAAAGAGATACATGCACTCTGTTGTTTACAGCAGCCTTATCAACAACAGCCAAATTATGGAAAAAGCACAAATGGCCATCTACTGATGAATGGATAAAGAAGATGCGGTGTGTGTGTATGTATACACAATGGAATATTACTCAGCCATAAAAAAGAATAAAGTCTTGCATTTGCAATGACGTGGATGGAGCCAGAGAGTATCAATGATAAACAAAGTAAATCAGTCAGAGAAAGAAAATACCATATGATTTCACTCATATGTGGAATTTAATAAACAAAACAGATGAACATAGGAAAAAAAGGGAGGCAAACCAGGAAACAGACTCTTAACAATAGAGAACAAACTAAGGGTTACTGGAGGAGAGGCAGGTGGGAGAATGGGTTAAATTGGTGATGGGTATTCAGGAGGGCACTGGGTATTGTATGTAAGTGATGAATCACTAAATTCTATATCTGAAACTAACAATATACTGTACACTAACAAACTGGAATTTAAATAAAAACCTGAACAAGAAAGGAAAAAAAAGAAAAATGCTCCCTACATGTTAAGTGAATAAATGCAAGCTACAGAAGAGCATAACGAGTGTAATCTCATTTTTAAAAAAGAAAAAATAAAATACATATATAGTTCTATTAGTGCCTGGCATACAGCAGGAACTCAGTATTTATGAAACACATTAATTCTATATGAACAGAAGACATGTGAAAGGAAGTACAGCCTTTTAAAAAAGAAATAGGGGTGTATTATTGGGACATAATAGCACAGATCTTTTATTTTTGTTTCTGTGCTATTTTAATTTTTAATAAGGGTATTATTCCTATTTTTTCAAATGTAGATTAAAAGAAAGTCCTCTTATGACAAAATAATTAAGAAAGCTCAATTCTTTATCAGTATTTCCAGAACCACAAAGAATTTATCATCAGTTCTTAAAGTTCTTTTACCTACATTCAAGGTTGCATTCCAGAGAACCAGGCGCCTTTTGAGTTTTTTCTTGTTCTCTAAGTTGTCGGTTCAAAATTCTCAGTTGCCTAAACGAAATAATAAATAAACATGATTCCCAAACTCATTTAACAGTGTACATCTAACAGCCTGTTAAAAAGGATAACACCTCCCCTCTCCTAACCATCAGTTTCTTCTCTGTAATTGAGAGTCTGTTTTTTGATTTGTCTCTTTTTCTCTCTTTGCTCATTTGTTTCTTAAATTCCACATGAGTGAGATCATATGGTATTTGTCTTCCTCTGACTGACTTATTTCGCTCAGGGGGTGGGGATTAAAGAGTACACTGATGTTGAAAAAAAAAAGATTAAAACAATAAAAAATAAAAAAGAGCATGAAAGACGGTACCCACTTAGGATAGCAGAAGTCCATCTCATCCCCAGAACAAAAGACAAAAACCAAATAAACAAAACAACAAAACCACATCACTGCTACTATGTATAGAGCTTTTTTTTTTTTTTTTTTAAATGTGATATTTTTGAAAAGATTGCCTGGGACAACATTAAACTCTCCCCTCACAAGAAAAAGGCTGACATTTCTCTTATTCTTCTTTTTCCCTTTTTTTGTTCTCTCAATGATTTCTTTGTCTTTTTTTTTTTTCCGTTTCCTATCTCCTCTTGCTATTTTCTTGTTCTGTCTTCCTTCTCTGTATTTTCATTACTGTAGTAACAATGTACTCTTTAAAAGATCTAACTATGAACTAGAACACCTACAGGGACTGACTGTTATCAGACATGTATTTGCTTGGTCTGTCATACATTGAAAAAATTGGGAAATGCAAATCTATGTTTCTAATAATTTTCTTTATTAGATGGAAAATGTAATGGCCTTATTTTAAAAGACAGAATGCTAGGAAGCAGCAACTTTGCCCTACAGTGAACTTCACAATGTGTAGTCCCCTCACAAATTGGAACATACAAAAGGAACTACAAAAATGTTTACTTCTAGGAAGTTAATGCTGAAAAAAAGTTGTCTCTATTATCCTTCCAAAATTAATTACCTGAACATATTCTGTACTAAAATATTTATTTTTGTTACTGAATCTAAAATGATAGTGCTCTACCTCACATCACTTGCATGTATTAATTCCAGATAGATGAAAGAGGTATACAGAAAATATACAAACAAACAAGAGCATCTATACAAGCTTTAGGTAGAAATCTACATAATCTTGGGGTGGGGAAGGCATTTCTAAGCAAGATTCGAAACCCAGCAACCATCAAGGAAAAGAATAAAAGATTTAACTGTATCAAAATTTAAAACGTGTTCTAGAATTAACATTCTGGAAGACAATACCTGCCACATATATAAAAGACAAAAGATCCATAACACTTAAAGAGCTCCTGCAAATCGGTAAGAAAGGCAATAAAAACGGGCAATTCACATAAGAAATAGAAATGGCTTATAATCATATGAAAAATGCTCAGCTTCACTAATATGAAGGAATGCAAATTTAAAACAAGAGATATTTTATGGCCACAGGATTGACAAAAATGAAAAGAAATAACATTATTTGTTGGTGAGGCAAATGAATTCTCTCGACTGGTGAGAGCCTACTGATATAACCAATTGAACGGCAATTTGACAGTATCCAATGTGATACTGTGAAAATGTATTATCTTTAATGTGAAATGTTAATGTGAAATGTGAAATGTTTATTATCTTTAACAAAATAATTCTAACTCTAAGTTATCTAGCCTAGAAATATAATTGAGCCTTAAATAACATGGGTTTCAACTGTGCAGGTCTACTTATCCACAGATTTTTGATAAACACAGTGCAGTACTGTTAATGTATTTTCTCTTCCTTATGATTTTCTTAATATTTTCTTTTTTCTAGCTTACTTTATTGCAAAAATATAGTACATAATACATATAACATACAAAATATATGTTAGTCAACAATACATTCAATGTTATTGATAAGGCTTCTGGTCAATAGTAGGCTATTAGTAGTTAAGTTTTGGGGGAATCAAAAGTTACACACAGATTTTTTACTTTGTAGGGTGTAAGGACCCCTAACTCTTGCATTGTTCAAGGGTCAACGGTAGTACATGTGCAAAAGCATCTACAATCTTTAGATATATACAAAGATGTTCACAATAGCAATATTTAATAGCGAGAAGTTAGAAATAACTTAAAATGCCACATAAATTATGGTACATCCATAATAAGAAATACTAATACACAGGTGTTGTTTTTAAAAAGAGATATCTAAAAAAAAAAAATAAATAAAAATAAAATAAAAAGAGATATCTACATGTACTGACATGGAAATATCTTCCAGACACATTATAAAATGAAAAAAAGCAAGCTACAGAAGTACAACAGTATTATACAATCCCATGTTTGTTTCAGTACAATTCTACTTTTCTGAAATTTCCCCTTTATAATAAAGAGTGAGAATCTAGAAAAGGCAACAGAGACTGGCAATCTGCAACTCCAACTAGAATGCTGCTTTTGGTATTTTCTAGGAAAACAGAAGGTACTGAGGTCCTCTTACACATCAAGTATGTGACAGAAGCTTTGCTTGACAATCTTTTTGTACATCCATGGTCAATTTCTTCTCTTCTTCCCTTATATGACCAGCCTAAACTCTCATCCCTCACTGTAAGCCTGTCATTCCTATCCTCCAACTCTCAGTAGGATACTTTCCTGTTTTCACTAAAAATAATATGGCTTGGGGACAAACTGTTATCCTTCTGCCCAGGGTACAAATGTATCCATATATATACACTAATCCTCACCTCTTTCTTCTAGTCTTAGAGAAGGGGAACCTCATCAACTTCCTCGATCCCATTTCTTCCTCTACCTTAAAGGACTCTGCTCCTATTCCACGCCTTTTCTCTTCTGCACCTACAGCTTCTCACACTTTACTGGCTCATGTGCCTCAGCTGAGAAGATTAACAAAACAGCCCCCATATTTAAGAAGATATTCCCTCCAACCCAACTGTACAGTTACCTATTCTCCTTCCCTCTCATTCCCAGTTTTCAAAGCCAGACTTTTAAAACATAATTGATCTAGGGGCACCTGGAGTGGCTCACTCGGCTGGGTGTCCGACTTCAGCTCAGGTCATGATCTCACAGTTCGTGAGGTCAAGCCCTACATCGGGCTCTGTGCTAACAGCTCAGAGCCTGGAGCCTGCTTCGGATTCTGTCTCCATCTCTCTCCTCCCCTCCCCCACTCACACTCTGTCTCTCTCAAAAATAAACAAACATTAAAAAAAATAAAACATGACTATTCTATAAAAAATGATATGACAAAAAATCTTTTTAATAGTTGCACATGTTTTTAGCAAATATTATGTATTATATTTTCATATACTTGATTTAAACAAAGGAAAAGAACTGCTGACATTTAGGCAAATATTTCTTTTTTCAGTGTACTTATTGTTTTTAAATATAGCTTTATTAAAATAAAACATAGGGGCGCCTGGGTGGCGCAGTCGGTTAAGCGTCCGACTTCAGCCAGGTCACGATCTCGCGGTCCGTGAGTTCGAGCCCCGCGTCAGGCTCTGGGCTGATGGCTCAGAGCCTGGAGCCTGTTTCCGATTCTGTGTCTCCCTCTCTCTCTGCCCCTCCCCCGTTCATGCTCTGTCTCTCTCTGTCCCAAAAATAAATAAAAAACGTTGAAAAAAAAAAAAATTTAAAAAAAAAAAAAAAACATATTAAACTGCACATATTTGAAGTATATAATTTGATTAGTTTTTAACATATGATGTGGTGGAACCATCACCACAATTACTATATTCATCACACCCCAAAATTTCCACATGCTCCATTTCATAATATCCCCTTCCCAAACAACCACTAATTTATAAATTAGTTTGCATTTTCTGGAATTTTATACTATATATTTATATAGTATACAATTATATTAGTTTTTGTTTTGTTTTGTTTTGTTTTTTTGAGAGAGAGAGAAAGAGCATGAGCAGGGGAGGAACAGAGAAACAGGGAGAGAGAGGATCTCAAGCAGGCTCCATGCCCAGCATGGAGCCCCATGTGGGGCTCGATTCCATGACTGTGAGATCATGACCTGAACTGACATCGAGTTGGATGCTTAACCAACTAAGCCACCCAGGCACCCCTACAATTATATTGTAAATGGAATCATATGATACATACTTATCCCACCTTCTTTCATTCAGCATAATGATTTTGAGACTCATCCATGCTGTTGCACATATCAATAGTTCTTTCCTTTCCACTACTGAATGGTATTCTATTGTGTGAACATACCACCATCTGTTTATCCATTCACCTGCTAACAGACATTTAGCTTGTTTCCTTATGGACATTCACAAGTAAGCGTTTATGTGGACATATGCTTTTACTTCTCTGAATACATACCTAAGAACAAAATGACTGGATCATATGGTTTATGTTTAATTTCTAAGAAACTACCAAACTATTTTCCAAAGTATTTGTACCATTTTATATTCCCACCAGTAAATTATGCAAGTGCCAGTTCCTCCACATCCTTACTCACATCTGGTATAGTCTTTTGAATTTTTAGCCATTCTAATGGATATGTAGTGTTATCTCATCATGGTTTTAGTTTGCGTTTTCCTAATGATTAATGATGAGATACTTTCATATGCTTATTTGATATCCATCTATCTTCTTTGATGTAGTGTCCATTATAATACTTTGCCAGCTTTTTGAGTTGTAACAGTTCTTCATATGTCCTATATGTATAAGTCCTTCATTAAATGTATTGCAAATATTCTCTGTTGTTTGCCTCTTCACTTTTAGTAATAGTGTCTTTTGAAGAGCAAATTTTATATTTTGATGAAGTCCAACTTATAAATTTTTTCTACTTATATTTTTCGTTATATTTAAGAAATCTTTTCTAACCCAGAATGACTAAGATTTTTTTTATCTTTTCTATAAGTTCTGTATATTTTAGTTATACATTTAGACGTGATTTATTTCAAGTTAATTTTTATATGTGGTGTAAGGTAAAGTTTGAAGAGGTTTTTTTTTCTTTCCTTTTTTTGTTTTTGTTTTGTATATGGCTCTCCAATTGTTCCAGCACTGTTTATTGAAAAGGTTATTCTTTCTTTCCCCATTGAATTTCCCTGGCATCTTTGTCAAGAATTGGTTACCTTTGTGTGTGAGTTTATTTCTGGACTCCATTCTGTTACTATAACTTTATGTCTTGAAATAGTATAGTACCAATTTTATTCTCCTTTCCTTAAGTTGCTTTGGTTTGGTTATTTTAGATTCTTTGAATTTCCATATAAATTTTCGAATCACCTTTCTACAGAAAAACCTCTTGGGATTTTGACCACAATTACATAGAATCTATAGATCAATTTGGGGAGAACTAACATCTTAACAATAATAAGTCTTTTAATCTATGCATCTGGTTTATTTCTCACTTATATAGGTCTTCTTTAATTTCTCTCAGCAATGTTTTATAATGTTCAGTATACAGGTCTCACACGTTTTTAATCAAACTTACCCCTAAATTGATCATATTTTTTGACAATACTCTTAAAAGTATTGTTTTTAAATTTCATTTCAAATTGTTCATTGCCAGTATATAGAAATATAATTGCCTACGGTATATTGATCTCATATCCTACAACCTTGCTAGACCCATTTATTAATTTTAGTTGCTTTTTTGTAGGTTCTGTAGTATTTTCTACAAAGACTATCATGTCACCTGTGAATAATACAGCCTGTACTTTAAAAGGCTTTTATAGGGGCACCTGGGTGGCCCAGTTGGGTAAATGTTGGACTTGAGGATCCTTAAGTCAGGTCAGGATATCACAGCTCATGAGTTTGAGCCTCGCATGGGACTCTGTTGTGGACAGCTCAGATCCTGGAGTCTACTTCCAATTCTGTGTTTCCATCTCTCTCTGCCCCTCCCCCACTCATGCTTTGTCTCTCTCTCTCAAAAATAAACATTACAAAAACATTAAAAAAATTAAATAAATAAAAGACTTTTATTTCCTTTTTTTGCCTTATTTTACTAGTTAGAACCTCTAGCACAATTCTAAGCAGAAATAATAATCACTACTTGTTGGATATCATTTAGATATTTTTTAAGCCTATAGAAAGAGGAAAAAATTAGCCAAACAGAATTTTTAAATAATAGGATAATATTACAAATACTATTTTATAGGTGCCTGGGTGGCTCAGTCAGTTAAGTGGCCGACTTCCGTCCAGGTCAGGATCTCACGGTTTGTGAGTTCAAGCCCCGCGACGGGCTCTGTGTTGACAGCTCAGAGTCTGGAGCCTGCTTCAGATTCTGTGTCTCCCTCTCTCTCTCTGTCCCTCTCCTACTTGCACTCTGTCTCTCTTCTCTCTCAAAAATAAATAAACATTAAAAAAATACTATTTTAAAATATTATGTACTGAATTTAGGATTACATGATTTTATCTGAAGGAAAAAGTAACAAGTAAAATTAGAACTAATGAACTTTAGACAAATATTTCTCTACCTCATGAAATATTATTCCTAGATAACTTTAAATAAAGGAAATAGGATATAAAAACATTAATTTTGAATCTATATTGTGAAGATTACTAACACATTCTACTCTGTAACCTTAATTCTCATAGTTGTCTTAGTTCTATGTATAGATTCAATGTTCATCTCTAATCCACTCCTTTATTTGAATTCATTTCTTGGTTGACTGGAATTTGCCATTCAATGATTTTTTTGTTCGTTTTAAAGGAGTCCAAGAGTGCCGTATTTTCTAAGTTCTTGCACTCCTGAGATTATGACTGCTGACTTTACATGGAAAGGACTGCTGGGTCACATATGGGATTCTTGAGGCATCCTTACTTTCCCTTAGCTCTTTGTAAATAATGTTCTAAGATCTTCAGGCAATGAATATTCCTATGAAAAGGCTGAGGCCAGCCTGATATTTTTCTTTTTATATATTTGCTTTTATTTTGAGTGTCTATAAAAGTTAATTTTATTTTATCCTTATGATATAGTGACTTTATTAGCTTATGTGTTGGTGTGGATCATTATAATAGTTTTCCTGGGATCCTGAATGCCCTGCTGATCCTCTGACACAGATCTTTAGATTACTAAATTTCCCATTATTTACTTATCTTTAAAAAAAATTTTTTTTATAAATGTTTATTTATTTTTGACAGAGAGAGAGAGAGACAGAGACAGAGCATGAGTGGGGGAGGGGCAAAGAGAAAGGGAGACCCAGAATTTGAAACAGGTTCCAGGTTCTGAGCTGTCAGCACAGAGCCTGACGCGGGGCCCGAACTCACGGATTGTGAGATCATGACCTGAGCCAAAGTCGGACGCTCAACCGACTGAGCCATCCAGTCACCCTTACATATCTTTTATCTTTAATCCATTTGTTCTGTTCTCTTTATCAGGAACGCTAATTATGCCAAATTTTGCATTCTTTGTTTCTCTTCCATATGTATCTTCTTTACAATAATTTTTAATTATTCTCTATTTTGTTTTGTTTCTTCAAGCTTATCCACCATGCCTTCAGTCATTTAACAAACATTTATCAGAGTGTTAGGCACAATTCTCAGCACTAGAAATACAGCAGCAAATAAAAGGGACAAACATTCAGCCTTCTCAAATTCACATGGAAAAGAGAACAGACATTACCAGAGGCTAAGGGGAAGGAAGAAAGGCAATTACTGTTTAATGGGTACAAAGTTTATGTTGGGGATGAAAAAAATTGGGGGAAACAGATAGTGGTTGTGGGAACACAGCATTGTGAATGTATTTAATGACCCTGAAATGTATACTTACAAAATGGTTAAAAAGACAAATATGTCATATATATTTTACCACAAAATTATATATATGTTTGCTTACCACAAAATCATATATATATCAATTATATATATAGGTATATGTCAATTATATTTATATATATATATATATATATATATATATATATATATGTATATATCAATACTTTTTTTGAAAAAGGGTTTGGGAAGAAGAATAAGTGAAGGCTGGTTGGAGCCACTGAACTATGAATTTAGTAGTAATTGAAACCAAAAGATTTGGGGGGGAAAAGAGCAAAACCTAAAAAAACAACAAAAATGAGCGTTCATATTACTTAGGTTCTAATGGAATATAAAAAATATCCTAATGGAATATAAGGTCCCTGACTTCATATTTGTTTATTTTGTTTTCATTTTTGTGAGATTTTTTGCTTCATTTTCCTGACCTCATCTAATTCACTTTTCTTCTCCTTTTCCTGTCTTTTCTCCTTTAAACATTCTCTCTTTTCCTGCCTTTAAGAAGGATTCTATTATCCTTAATTTCCTTAAAACTATGGAATACTGTTTCAGGTTTTCTTGGGTTTTCTTTGAGCAATTCATCTGGTGATGTTTATTCTCGACCCTCTTTTATCTCTTTTGTCAGTCTGTTTAGTCTGAATGCTATGCAAAGATCTTTCCTATAAAGTCTTCCTTCCCATGGCTTTTGTGACATCCCTCTCCCAGCTTTCCTGCCATATCCTGACTTGCTCCTTCTTGGGTTTCTCTCACAGTCTCCTCCTCCTGTGTCCTTTCCCTAAAAAGCTGTTATTCCCACCAGTTCACCCTTGCCTACGTTCGTACTCTATACCTTCCTGATGAATTTACCACTTACACGCTGATAACAAATCACTTGTTCTTTTTTTTTTTTAATTAATCTATTTAAATTTAAGTTAGTTAACATACAGTGTAGTATAAGTTTCAGGAGTTGAACCCAGTGATTCATCACTTACAATGTAACACCCAGTGCTCATCCCAAGGAGTGGCCTCCTTAAGCCCATCACGCATTTAGCCCATTCCCCCAATCACTTCCCCTCCAGCAACCTTCAGTTTGTTCTTTGTATTTAAGAGTCTCATGGTTTGCCTCCCTCTGTGTTTTTATCTTATTTTTCTTTCCCTTCCCTTATGTTATCTGTTATGTTTCTCAAATTCTACGTGGGTGAAATTATATTGTATCTGTCTTTCCCTGACTAATTTTGCTTAGCATCACTCTAGCTCCATCCTAGGTCACATCACTTCACAAATCACTTAGGGTTTTTTTGTTCATTTTTTTTTAACAAATCACTTGTTCTTAATCACCGTTTTCTCCAGTGCCTACAACAGTGCCAAATCTATAACTCAACAAAAATGTGTTCAGGGAGTAACTCCCAAGTCTGCATTTCTATCCTGGATCTTGTTCCTGTGCTCTACTTATTACCGTATAGATCTCCAGATGGTCTAAATGACAAACTCTGCATATCTAAATCTTAACTCACAGGCTTTTCCCTATCTTCAAACTCAAAAATAACATGAATAAACAAATAAACAATATATTCTTCCTCCAGTGGCTTCCATCTGAGAGAATTATGTACCATCTGTCAAATGACTAAGCCCAAAGACCAAATGCCACCCATGTCTCCTCCCACTCACTTCTGTTTCATTTTTGTTGTTGTTGTTGTTCTATTGTGAGTACATAGTGGTCTCAGACTTGAGTCTAAAGTCAGGAAGTGGTCATGAATTCTAACCTACCCTATAAATATTAAGGAACTCAATGAGCTAGAGCTCAATGGTTCTTAACTGGAAGTAGTAACCCTGCAAAACCTCATGCAGGAAATCTGGGAATGTGCCAGGGCTTTTGGGGGTCACAATGAATTGGGCACTATAGATATTTCATGGGAAGGGACGAGGAAGGCTAAATGTTGAGCATTTTATCAGAAGTTCCAAATAAAAATTGTGCAGCCCAAATTGCCATGCCCAAATACCATAGAATCATTGCACCTGGCTATTTTTTTTAAGCCACAAGATGGCAATAAACTCCAAGAGAAGTCCTGAAAGATCACTTTTCTGGCTAAATAGAAACATGTAGTTTCTAAATGTCCAGACAGAAAAAAAAATGTTTTTGATTGAAAATGCTGAAAAACACTTTTTAATAAACCTATGTATAATGGCAATTACAGATGACTCTTTCCAAATAAAGTTACCAAAGAGGCACAAAACTTCCTATACCTCTGCTGGAAACCTCATTCCACTAAAAAGACAAACAGACAAATTCTTTATTTTTCAATAATTTCATTTTTAGAAGGTCAAGTAAACAGTGGGAATAGTATGCTATATAATCTTTGTCCTCTAAGGACACAGAACCAAAAAGATCTGGTGCCATGTCTGAAGAAAGTGGTTGAACATCAAACTAATACCTTTTTAAAAAATTAAACACAAGCAATGACCAATAAAGTAGTATGTCTCATTTTCCTGAGTGGCTTGTAAATTAGCTCCTAAAACAATTCTAAAATGTTCTAAAGAAGGAAAATAAATAAGAACTCCTGATACTTCCCATCGGCACATGTTAAAACAGACAATAGTCTGAGACTAAGTTCTGGTATGTTTATTTAAGAAAAAAAAAATTACTTGACAGTCATACCTTTAAAAACATATTTCTTTCAAACAGCTTACAGTACAGTTTTGTTCCACAAAATACACTTAAATATTGAAGTACTGAAGTATAAGTAAGTTAGATTCTACTTCCTAGCAAAAGCAATGCAGAAGTGTACAAATTAAGATAATTTGGCCTCTAAAAGCAAACTGCCTGGTTTGAATCTTCTTATATACATGACATTGGATAAGTTATATAACCTCTCTGTGCATTGGTTTCCTCATGTGTAAATGAGAATAACACAACAGAACCATTCTGAGAATTTAAAGAGATGACATATATAAAGGACATAACCTGGCACATCAGAAACATTCAATAAATGTTAGTAGTACTCCTGGCTATTACCATTACTATTATTCATACTTGTTTTTTATTTTGAAAAATTAATGCTATCGCTTAGGTCAGAACTGAAGACGTTATTATTAAAATTTAAAACCAGCAACCTCATCTTATATCATAGTATCTTAGAGACTAATGACCATTAGAGAAATAATCCTAAGCAAGCAAATCTCACTAGGTGTTATGCCTTTGCAGGCTCCAGATCTATAAATTTAAGCTGCTCTCCCAACTAGGAGTCCTATTTTACTGCTTTCTGATTTCTTAAAAATGTTTGTGCAGGTCCTTGCAGGTCCTACCCAATACAATGTCTACAGCTCATACAACTCTTAATACCTTCTCAGGACGCACTCACACTGCAGTGCTGCAGAAGCACTGAAAATGGATTCTAATTCTCTGCAAAGTATAAACCCTGGAGTAGTGGCCTTGGTGGTCATCGCTGAAACACGCAAAGTTAGGATATTGCTAATAATATGTAAATGGTTTCCAACATAAGTTATGATAGCCAAAAGACAAAATATCTAAGAATTTAACTGAGTTTTTTCTGTGACTGAGTGTGGTGGAGCTACTGGTGCTCACCCCGATCAGGTTCTCCTTTCCTTCCGGGGTGCACGGGCAGTATGGGAAAATGTTATGTCCCAGACCTTTACATTAGGCACGACCATATGTGTCATTGCCCCATTTTAGCCCACAAAATAGAAGTGGAAGTGAGACTGTCACTTCTGGGCTGGGAGGTACAGAGACAGTGTGCCAGATCCATGTTCTCTTTTCCCTGAAAAACATTATCTCATGAGACAGTGGCCTCAGAAGATAGAGGAAATCTAAATCCTGCGTCCTAGGATGACGGCCCATGCTGGTCTCGGCATGAGGGAGAAAGAAACTTTCACCGTGCTATACCACTGAGATTCTTAAGTTTCATATTGCAGCAGAGCCTAGACTAGCCTGACAAATACCTTGAGGAACTTCATTTTTCCTCTGTACCCTATGACCAAGTGATGATGGAGGTAAAGGAGGTGGGAGGAAAGACGTACCAGTGAGCAGAAGCAACAGAAGAGAAGTTAGAGAATGCTGGCAATGTTTAGAAATGGAGAGGTAAAAGTAGAAACACAATAAAATACTAAATCTATTTTTCACACAGAGTCCTAGATATCTCATTTCACACCTTTGTTCTGGCCATGGGACATCTCTGCAAATGACAAAAATATGCAAAGAACAATGCTTACCTGCGTAACTCGGCATTTTCACTTCTTAGTGGTTGCATAGCCAGTGCTATTTCAACTTGAATATTTGTGTTTCCACTTATTGCTGGAAGCAGAGATATACACATCTCCAATTCTGTAATCAATCTCTGAATTTCTGAATCCTCTATGTACGGGCAAAGAAATAATAAAAACAATACCATTAATTGCTTTTGGATAAGATTATTTATGTATATTACTAAAAAAGAAAATTTCCCAGATATGTACATACTTGCTATAAACAAACAACTTGATTACTTATAAATTTGATATATAAATTTTATTTTCCTCTTTTCTGCTGCCTGAATTTGCTTACTCAAAAGAATTCTAAAAAAATTCAGTAAACTAAAGATTAATCTTCAATCACAGGATTATTAGTGTTTTGGTTTTTTTTCCAGTTAGAGTCTAGTAAGAAGATAACTATGTCTCCCAGTTCATATTCATATTCCCAAAGGACTACTGGATTCCTTATCATTGCTGAAGGGATTCCTAGAATTGATTACAGTATTAACGTTTACAACACAACCTTTGATTCTGGCATAAGCAAATAATTCTCTTTAGGTGATTCAATTTGGCAAAATATTGAGGGAGGATCTTCTCTGATAAGGTTTTAGTATTTAATATTATGAAGTAGATTTAAAACAACCAGTCACACCTTATTTGGTGTTGCATCAAAAGCAGTACCATTTCTGCTATTAATTGTGGAGAGTGCATGGTTTTAGAGGTGGCAGACAGACAGGTAGGTGGATTTTAGATCTTTTGTCATTTTATATTTGCCCCTTCATTTCCATTCAAATTTTCTGTCGACTAAAAACATTTAATAATTATAATATTAACTCTCTTATACCCTAAAGAAGTAGAAAGTATATTTTAAATTATAAAATGTGACTCAATCCCACGGGTGTTTTAATGTTTTATTATTTATTCTTGAGAGACAGAGAGAGACAGAGCGTGAGTGGAGGAGAGGCAGCAAGAGGGAGACCCAGAATCCGCAGCAGGTTCCAAGATCTGAGCTGTCAGCACAGGGCCCAACTTGGGGCTTGAACTCAACAAACTGTGAGATCATGACCTGAGCTGAAGTCGGACACTTAACCACTGAGCCACCCAGGCGCCCCAATCCCACGGGTATTTTAGCCCCCTAATGTAAAGTATATGTACATAGTAAACATCTGAGGACATAGTAAACACTTACTGAGAAGTTCCCTACCAATCCTTTGTAGAATGGTTTTGATCATAAGCATTAGAGGCAGAGACCTGAGCTCTGCCATTTTCTAGCAATAGAGTTTTAGTCAAACTTCTTAACTCTTGAGCCTAGATTTCTTCTCCATAGTTACCTGGAGATAACAACAATACCTCATAGGATTGCTGTGAGGATTAAATGAGATAATGCATATAAAATAGCACAGTGCCAGGCACATGTAAGTATCCAATAAATGATACCTAACATTATTACTCTTATTATTACTGTTATCATGATTCAGTATTTGGTCAAGAGAATAGTGATAAATTGAAAGTCTGAAAACACAGAGATTTTAATATATTGAGCCTTCAAATTAATAGTGCTATGTTCTTCCTATAAGACATTTTAAGATTTGGAATTTCTTTTTGTCTGAAAATATTAGGTATTCAGTCAGTGCTTCCACAATCAATTACTGTGTTTAGTTTCTAAGATGCCAAAACTGTAACTCACTCCAAGTGAAAGCCATTATTTAGCATATACACACAATGAAAACAAATGAATACAACTTGGCTCAAAAATCTCATAATTCCATCTGAGACATTTGTCTTGATTTAATTAAAAAACCCACAAGTAAATTGAAAAGGGCATTAAAAAGTTTGGATTACTCCTCCGAGTCAGATTTGTTAAACCTTTGCAACAGTTGGTTATTAAAGAAATTATAGGAAGAAAATCTCTGCATCTTTTTAAAATAGGAAAAATTACCAGTCTATGCTAGGGAGTTAATCATCTTTAGGGGTCTTCTAACCCCTAAAAGTTTATGGCTATAAATTCTCTTTGATTGAATCTTTCCAAGGTCCTTCAGAATCAAGTAGAATGAATACATGCTTGCAAGTAAAAGACTGTTTTGATTCTTTCTTGTACATTTCAAACCCATAGGAAACATGAGGGATCAAAATCTAAACAATAAAATAGGCAGAACTCACTTCCTTATTAGCTCAAGACATATTCCTATGGAAAATATCACAAACTCTGTTGATTTTTCTAAATTTAAATGGTGACTAAATAATATGATACTGCTATTTAGCATTACCACCACAGAAATTCATTTTAAAAGTGCTCATATACCTTGCTCTGCTACCAGGGCCTTGAGCTCTCCCAACAAATACTTTATAGTTCTGACTTTTTCAGCACTCTGGTTCACATTTTTTGCTTTCTGCACATCCTTTATTCTTGAATCTTGCACGTGTATGTTTAAATCCTTTCTTTCACTTGGGACTTCTCCAATGTGTTCTTTGGCACATCTATCTTCATTACTGGACAGGAAAGCTGGTGGAAACAGAGTGGGGCTTTGGTGTGTCTGACTGTGCTGACGAGAATGCAATAGATTCATATATGTTTGAAAACATTTTAGTAGGTCTGGTTCCTTAGGAACTTCGTGTTGTGGCAGAATCCCACTGACAAGACCCAGCTGCTGGAATGGTGGAAGAGGTGGCCTGTCACTTTTGGGCAGGCTGCGTGGAACTCCAAGACCAGTACTGAAGGAATTCTGTAGAACATTTGTACAGTTCATAGAAGCAGTTTTACCTTGTGATGCAAACTGGTTGTCACCATCAGTCTGAACTTCCTAAAGACAGAAAAAAACAAGGTAAGCCTTCAAAAATGTGAGCACTGACTTGTAGGCATTAACTATAATCAACTCAAACCAGAAATATTAGAAAATGACTTCTGCAGAATGGAGTTATAGATCACCAGTGAGGAAGCCAGATTTCCCCTCAGCACAATATTCTAGTTTTTTCAAGCTTATTAATTAGTTCCCCCTGCAATATGGGAACATTATAAAGCCATGACTACAATAAATTGTTTACAAATATCACATATGGTTTAAAGGCATCAAAAATCAGTCCACCTTGGGACTGAAACAAACTTCCACTTTGGGAAATTGCATTGCAAGAAAATAAGCTCAAACATACAAAAAGCTTTTGCACAAACATGTTTACAGAACTGTTATGGTAGTAAAAAGCTATTACTTAAATGTCTAACCATAGGGGAGCAATTACATAGACCACAGAATATCCACTAACTAGAGTATTCATTCACTTATTAAAAATTTACAAAAGGTATATATTAATACAGAAACACGTTCACAGTAAAATGCTAAATAAAAAAAGTAGTATATAAAACTTATAAAATTTAACTATGACCATATTCTTAAAAGAAAGTAAACTTAAATAAAAACCAGAAAACAAAATCAGAGAATTAAGTGATTAGAAAGTGCTCTATCAATATGTTAACAGCAATTGTGCTTAAGTGGTAGGTATGGGTGATTTCTTTTTTCTACTGATCTCTTTCCCTCCCCCTCCCACATTGTCCTTAATGAATGGGTAAAATATTTCTAGTAAAAAGTAATTTGAATAATTAGTATTTACATCCTAGGGCATTACTACAATCAGTAAATTCAAATTTCTCTCTCAAGGTGACAATTTCTAAAGGCAAATAATTATTTGTAGAATGTATAAAATGTACCCACAGAATGAACCATAGGAGGGCAGGATGGAGGCTGAAGTAACTGGACTGGGGTGGAGGTTGGTAAGCCATAACTAGAATGTGGAGTTGCCTGAGACTCTAAAAGGTAAGAGGGGAAAAAGTTATCACATCTCATACTGCTTTTACAAAAAGTAGGAAACTTAATTAGAGTTTATATTCATGCATTTTAAAACATCATTCATACTAACCAGAACCAGACATGGTATGGTAGGGTATAGCAGGAATTCCATCAGGGTTGTTCTTTGAAGCCAAGTTATTCATCAGTGACATTTGGGTCTGCACATGCTCACAGAGGGCTTGGTATATTATCGGTGAATACATTCTATAATGATCTTGAAATGACCAATTCTGTGGTATATCTGATGAGTCTCTCTCACTTCCAGCAGAAGTTTCATTAGGTACATATTTCTTATTATCTGAAGATACTAATGTGGAAGAAGGAAAAAAAATTCTTGAAATAGGATTCTTCAAAAACTTTTATCATAAAATACAAGGGAAGAAAAAGACTCTCAGAAATAGCTCAATTCACCATATACTTTACAGAAGGGCTTTACCACTATCACCCCCTAAAGAAAATCACCTCAAATTCTCTTTTAAAAGTAGTTAATGAATTGTGTAAGCTCTCCAGTCAAAAATTATCTATACTACATCTTTAAAGTCTCTATTAAATGGTATTTGTGAAATCTCTCCTTCAATTATAAGACCCCTCTTTAAGGGTGTTATTTTAAAAATCCAGTGAAACTCTTTCACCTTGCTCCTTGTCCAGTTCATGCTCTCAGGGGAAAACGGAATAGGAGAGACAGAATAGTCTGTAAAAATTTGAATGCTTGGATCATTTTTTTAAAAAATCAGAGCTCCAAGACCAAGAATAAAAGTGTACTTAATCTAGACAATGGGCCCTCAAAGAAAATCTTAACCTGGCATTTAAAGTTTCCAAAGCCTGACCACAACCAACTTTTCCCACCAACTTTTTCCAACTCAAATTTTCATTCCAGTCAAGTCAATTTAGACACACAAAAAGCTTCTCTCACCTTCCTATAACATTACTTGTGATGAACCATTCTTCCAACTCAATTCTACCCACGCACCAAGGCTCATCTGAAGGCTTCCCTCTTCCATGAAGCCTTTTCCAATCATTCTACTCCAATGACCGCTCTTCACCATCCCAGAGCACATAGTGTCTATATGAGTTATATGTCACCTGCACATTACACTATATTGCTTATCTTTCATTCTCTTGTCTATCTGACTAAACTGTAAGCTTCTTTAGGCAGGGCTGTATCTTGTGCTTCATTATTTGCCCCCATAGAGTCTCATTATTAGTCTACCTACAAAGTAGTACAAGGGAGAAACCTGGAATTAATAAACTAATACATGAAAAGCAATGTTTTCTACATAGCACTACTCTAGAGATCTAGAGAGAAAAGTATCAAGATCTATTTCCCTAATGAGATCCCCTTCACAAACTTTTTCTATAAGATTATTAACAGAAATGAGAGTGTTCTTGGTAGATCATTGGTTATCAGGGTGGAAAATAAATTCAGAAAATATCTAGATTTTGGTAGTAGCTAAATATATATTCTAGATACAGCAAATGTATTCCCAGGTGTGAGTGTTCATGGTTACCAAAAGATCTGTACAAGGATATTCACAACAGCTTTATTTGCAGTAGCCAAAAATGTTAACATCCAAATAGCCATGAATAGTAGAAATGGATAAACTGTGGTATACTTGTACAATGGAACACTATGCAGCAATGGAAAAGAACAAATTACTCATTTTTCAACTGCCTCTATGAATCTGACAGACATAATGTATGAAAGATGTCAGACACAGACTACATAGTATATAAGTATATTTATATGAAGTTCAAATATAGGTAAAATTCTCCAATGCAGAATAGGTAAAATTCTCCAGTGCAGATAGAAGTCAGAAAACTAGTTACTTAAGGATGAGGGTAGGTGGTGAGGATGATGATGGGGCAGAAGCCTGGTAGGGTGCTAAAAATGTTCTGTATCTTCATCTGGGTGGAAGCTACATGAGTGTATACATACGCAAAAATTTGTCAATTTGTGCAACTGATTTATGCAAGTTACTCATTGTTTAAAAAATGAAGTTTTAAAAAATGGTATGGAATTCTCCAAATATATATAGCTTACTAAAAATAAAAACATTGCCAAAGCATATAACTTACATGTAAAAGCAAAAAGTTAAAGGCAGATTAACTAATATAACCAATGAAGATTGAAAAAAAATCTAAAGAAAAAACTACTAAATTATTATTTGACTATGAAAATGGATGAGATAGTAGATGCTTCTATTTAGACTTGGGGTATGCTTCCTTTTGAGGTGATCTATTCCTGTGAACATATTTCCCAGACTTGAGTACAAGTTCTAACAGTTACTAGCTGAGTAACTTTTGGCAAATTAACTTAACCTCTCTTGGCCTCTTCTTCCTCATCATAAAAATGATAATAATAAAAGTATCACCTACTTCTAGCACACAGTAAGAACTTAATGTTAGATCTATTACCAAATTGCTACAAAGTCTTAACTCAGACAAGTAAATATTTCATATTCACAAATATTCCCATCCGATATCAACACTATACCTCTAAACATGTGCCCTCTGAGGTGATTAAAACGAAAAAGAAGTTATTCTTCATTATCTGAATAGATGAGCAACAAACTGGTTAATGAACATTTCTGCAAAAAAATTATTTCTTATTGGAAATACAATTTTATAATAAATCAAGTAGAAAAGTATCTCTAAAATATTTTTAGCTTTGAAACCTAAAATGGTGGAGGATGAGATCACAGGCAGCCCATGGCTATCCTGCACACTGATCTTCCTTTCCTCCTGATTCCTGGTCTCTCTTCTGCACTTGTATTTTCTTTGGTCCTATAAGACAGAATTGCCTGGTTTGATGAATTCTAGATTTTACAGTTAGGGGTCCCAAGCATTGGCTCTCATTCACCTTCTTTTCAAGGAGTAGTTTTCACAATCTCTGATAAAGCCGAGCTACACTATTATGCCTCTGCATCTGCTAGAAGATGTCATCATGCAACATAAATTAATAAACTTCAAACATATCTCTTAAAAAATCAAAGCCTTTGAATTAAAATGACTCAATCTATTCCTTTATTAACTTAGTCTATACAAAACTCTATTGATAATGCTAAAGATTTGTATTTAAGAGGCAAATCTTAAAGCAAATTATTCAAGACAAGGTAAAAACCATAAATTCATATAAAAGATTGCATTTAGGGGCACCTGGGTGGCTCTGTTGGTTAAGTGGTCAACTTTTGATTTCAGCTCAAGTCATGATATCATGGTTTGTGAGTTTAAGCCCCCTTCGGGCTCCTTGCTGACAATGTGGATCCGGCTTGGGATACTCTCTCTTTCCCTCTCTCTCTGCCCCTCCCATGACCCCCCCCCCCGAAAAAAATAAACTTAAAATTTTTAAAAATAAATAAATAAATAAAAGACTGCATTTAAATTACTACTAATTTTAAAATGAAAAAAAAAAAAAAAAACCAGCCAAACCACCACCAACAAAATGAGCCTGTTAATACACAAACACAAATAAGATATATTTTCTTGCTCTTGTTCATTACACCAAACCACCCTACATGAAAATGTTACCTAACACATTAGGATGATGATATGTCTAATTGGTGTCAGTTGATAACTAGAACTCATGAAAGGAATGTACTCATTATTCAGTCCACAAAACTTCTTTAGTCCTTGAATCCTAGCTTCTATACAAGCACTACTGCTTGGATGTACAAGCATTGTCCAGTGGTAAGATAATTTCTGCCACTCATATAGAACAAATAACCACTACAGATAAGAGCTGCTGGATGCCTATTATAACTTGAAATATGTAAAAGAACACCTAGCCTTGAAGGGGGCAATCAATGCTCTCCCTGTAGCAGTTTATTTCCCCAAGGTGAGGGCAGCAATAGATGTATGTTACTGAAAGCAGAGCCATGTGCCCATAGCATTCAACAGCTATCAAATGTAAAAAGTTGCTTATTAAAAAAATGTTTTTTCTTTAAATGTCGGGAGCACTCTCAAGAAGCTCCATGCATTTCTGGAACTGCATTTCTGCCTCCTTACTCCCAGTCTGCATAAGGTGGGTGAGCTTGACCCCACAGACACTCAATGATCAGGCAGGTTCCAGACAGAAAATATGTAAGATCACACCCCAGGAGACAGTTAACATAAAATAGTAAGATAATGTATCTTAAAACTGAAATAATACATAAGATACTAGTTAACATGCTGTAATAAATTCCTTAAAATTCTAGAGTCTGAGGATCTAGAAAGCCAGGTATCTCTCATCTGCTCCTCCAAATCCATCCTCTACTTGTCTCCACACTGCTCTTCCTGGGATGCTAATCCATATGGATTACACTGTTAAGAGACAGTCCTCATGGGCCTCTTGTGCTCCTACGTGTCTTGCTCAGTATACTAAGAAAGTAAGGCCTTGACCTAAGCTCTTTATCTGGGCCATTTCTCTTGGTTGTGTTTGTAGTGAATAACCTCAAAGGATAAGGTAATGTTTCCCTGAGACAAGTGCTCACTACCAACACAATGGATTTCCCAAGCTCAGTGTTCCTCAGCTGAAAGAAACCTACAGGATGAGCAGCATCCATCTGGGTCCATCACATTACCCCCACAGGAATTGGGAGTGAGGGGGAAATACGCTAACATACATGTTGCTTACTTTATTTACTGTGTGAGTAATAAAGTCCTTTGTCTCTGACCCAGGAATCTTGTGTCTCCTGCCAGCATCCATGACACAGTAAGGCTAACTTATTAGCCTGTAAGAATAAAAATCAAGTCCCAGACTTGATATACATCAAAAGGGGTCCAACTGGGTCTGACCCACTGGGAGTCTTGCAAGTACCAAAGAAAGAAGAAGCATGAAGTCAGAGTATTTATTCCCAAACCCCTCTCTTTGAAGAAACTTGGGTCAACTTTATTCCTTAAATGAAGCTCACTGCTCTTCTCATGGCAGTCTACTCTAAATAACAGTGTCTGGGTCCTAGTAACCTCTCCCTAACCTCATCTCTTAAGGCCTCTGCTGCTGCTGCTTGCACTGGGCTAGCATAATCCCTTGTGGTTTCCCTATACCCCACTCATTCCTTTGTAATGAGTTCCTCTGTAAATAAACCCTCCTTGAATTATCTTAGAGTGTTGCCATCTCTTTTCTGTTGCAACTGTGACTAGTAAGCAGTTAAGCTGGGATCCAGAAAGTTGCTACCATGGCACCATTGTCAGCAACATACATTCCAAATGAGAGTTCCCTAAAGAGGAATGCCCTGGACAAGAAATAGCCTGCCTTGAGAAAAAAAAGAGGAGATTAGAGGAATGAGCAATTGGTGCTACCATTCCTTTATTTGTCCATTGGGCCCCAGTAAATAGACCTTGGCTTTAAGAATTTGGACCAGGGGTTAGCACACTTTTCCTTAAAAGGCTAGAGAATAAATATTTCAGGCTTAGCAGACAAGATGGTCTCTGTCACAACACTCAACTCTATTGTTGCAGCACAAAAGTAGTCATAGAAAATACATAAATGAACTAGCATGGCTGCACTCCAATAAACCTTTATTTACAAAATAAATAACAAAACATTACTTATAAATAAACCAAGCTATACTCTGCTTGTCCCTAGTTTAGATCAGTGTTGCCCAATAGAAATATAATATAAACCATGTATGCAATTAAAAATTTTCCAGTAGCTATATTAAAAAAGTAAAAATAGGTAAAATTTCAACATTTTATTGAAATCAATATATCCAAAACATTAACATTTCAACATGTAATTAATGTAAAATTTTTAGATATTTTTGTATTAAATCTTTTAAACCTAGTGTGTACTTTACACAAAGCACATCTCAACTTGGATGCAAAATTTTCATCAGAAATATCTGATCTGAATTTAGATTTAATAAAATTGATAGTTGAAAAAGTAGATTCATATATCCAAGTTATTCCAAACATGCTTAAAAGTTTTCTAATAACTGGGTCAAGTATCTGTTTTCAAATTTAAGTTAATTAAAGTAAATAACATTTGCAATTCAGCTCCTTGGTTGTACTAGCCATACTTCAAGTGCTCAATGGCCACATGCACCTAAATACCTTCTTGAACAGTGCAAGTCAAGATAATATGAAGCTAAAAATGACTACCCTCCAAGATGGATTAGTAAGTTGTTCAGTTCTCTGCCTTATTCTCCAACTCATGACATTCTGAACATTAACCTCTACTCCTATAAATGCTCTACTCTCATTTTCTCAGCCTGTTTGCCTGGATCCAGATCTCTTAATATTCAGGGCTGTTGCTGTGGATAACTTTCTAGACTTTACCTCTTGCCTAAGCTGATTCTAATCATGCACTGCTGCGCTGATATTTTTGGCCTGCCTGAACCACAGAACTAGCTAGTCTCATTCTTGTCTATCTGAATTCCCATTGTGGATATTTTCATCTCCTTTTTGGGCTATCTTGTTCTACAGGCCTCCAGGGGGCAACATAATCAAAACTTGTTTGTTCTAAACTGAATTATTGTTTGCTGAATTATTACACTTTATAAAGTTAGCAAAGTTAACAGGGAGGATGTAAAATATTCTTGGCTACATTCACCATTAAGCAGTGGAAGGCTGTTTTTCCTTACTTACCTACCCAACTTGGAATTTTACCTTCTTAGGTACCATGTATTCTAACTGTGCAGCTCAACAAGTTGAGTTGCTAAACCTACGTAGGATATATACACATAAAATGATTTTAAATCAATTAGTATCTGTAAGTATGCACATGAAACAAAACCAATTTGTGGTTATCTATAGAAAGAAGTGGTAAGGAGAACAAAGATAACTCTATATACCTCCCAAATGTCATTCTGAGTTTGAACCTTTTCTTCTACAAAACCCAGTCAGTCACTTTTTCTACTTTTCTTCTTGGGAAAGTGATAGTAAACAAAGTAACTACCCAGTAATTAGAAGCTGAATAGAGAAAGAGAAGCATAAGCACACACATACACCTTAATAACCACATATTATTAAAATGAAAGACCAACTGCATAATCCCAATAGTTTATCAAAACCCTCATAATTAAAGATTATATATATATATTAAAGATTTTATTTATTCTTTAAGTAATCTCTGTATCCAACATGGGGGTCACTCAACCCCACGATCAAGATCCAACCCCACGATCTCATATTCCACTGACTGAGCCAGCCAGGTACCCCAAAGCTTATATTTAAACAAAAAAAGGGGCGCCTGGGTGGCTCAGTCAGTTAAGTATCTGATTCTTGATTTGGGCTTGGGTCATAATCTCATAGTTTGTGGGATCAAGTCCTGAGTTGGGCTCTGCACTGAAAGTGTGGAGCCTGCTGGGATTCTCTCCTTCTGCCCCTCCCCGACTTGTGCGCGCTCATGCGCACGTTCTCTGTCTCATAACAAATAAATAAACATCAAAAAAAAAAAACCCAAAAAACAAAACAGAGAAAATACTTACAAATTTCTTTCCGGACTCCTGAAGAAACATGTTTTTCATGTCCTTTCTTTTTGGATCCAAATCTTTTGCCTTCTAAAGATCTGGGATTATATCTATTTTCTGAATGTGCTATTTCTGAACCTATTAATAATTAAAACAAAACTTCATTTGTATTAAGAGAATTATTAATTTAGAAAAGGTGGTTAGCAAAGGGTGTTTAAAAAATTAAAAAACCTGAATCTTCATTTCTTAAAATGTCTCGCAGCAAAGAAGCACAACCATCAAGCCCTTGCACAGTTTCAGTCTGTAAGGAGAAACTCATTTAGAAATTCATATATAAAATTTTAGCACAGAAAACAACAACAAATTATATAGTTTTAAAAAAATTTTTAGAAGCAATTTATTATTGGTAGAAAACATGTTTTAAAGCAAAAAGCCTTCATATGTCCTTAAGGCAATTAATACTTAACCTCTGCACTTTTATTCCTACTTTTTAGCTTTTACCTGAAGACTAATTAAGATACTGCGTATTGTAGGGGCATCTGAGTGGCTCAGTCAGTCAATCCTCTGACTCTTGATTTTGGCTCAGGTCATGAACTCATAGTTGGTGAGATGGAGCCCCACATCAGGCTCTACACTGATAGCACGGAGTCTCCTTGAGATTCTCTTTTTCCCTATCTCTCTGTCCCTCTCCCACTCTTGCTCTTTCTCTTCCTCCCTCAAAAATAAATAAACATTTTTAAAAAGATAGTATATATTTTATCTATTCAGTTTAATCTTACCTGACTTTCTGAGTCAGAATGGATAGGATAGCCAGAATCTGCATTAAAACGTGATATCTTTCTTAAATGTGTCCTAGAAAACAAGTTCATTAATATTTTCACATACTACAAAATTTGTTTCTAAAATATAAGTAGTCATTTTCTTCCCAGTAAAGGTTGAATAAGGAAGCTTGTCCATAAGATGGGATTTATATAAGATTTTATAATGATTATAAAGATTATTAAACACTAAGATGACCAACATGGGTAGATATGGAAGGTTCCTCCCCCGAGTCTGTGAAGGTAGATACCTATCTAGTTTTCTGGGATAGGCAAAATTTAGTCCAGCCCAAAGACTCAAGAAAAACTCTCTTGACATTTTCTCAAGTGGTGAACTTCTTTAAGTACTTACCCTTTCTTTCCATTTGTTAATTTAGCAGGCCCAGTGTGTTTCACTGAAGATATCACCTATGGTATAATGCATTAAATTATAGTAAATATACACATATTTTTCTATTATATTCTCAGTAGGTTGTCTTGACAAAACCTGAAATGTTGTTTCCTTTCTTTTTGTGATAAAAATATAACATGAAATTTGCCAGTGTGGCCACTTTTTATTGCACAGTTCTGTGGCATTAAATATATTCAGTGACATTAAATATATTCACACTGCTGTACCTAACATCCATCTCCAGAACCTTCTCATCTTGCCAAAATGAAATTCTGTATCCATTACACATTAACTTCCCATCCACTCCTTCCCTCAGCCCCTGGCAACCATGCTTCTACTTAGAGTCTCTATGAATTTGACTACTCTAGGAAGCTCATATAAGTGGAATCACACAGTGTTTCTCCTTTTGTGACTGGCTTATTTCACTTAATCTAATGTCTTGTAGTAAGTGTCAAAATTCCCTTCCTTTTTAAGGCTGAATAATATTCCATTTGATGTATATATCATGTTATTAATTTTTTTAAAGGTGATATATCATACAAATCCACAATTACAATGAAATCAATAAATTATTTGTTCTAAGTAAAATGTCAAGCAAACAAGACATATTTGTTCCTTAAGTTTAAGCTGAAAATAAGGTTGAGATATTATTTTAACCAGAAGTACCTACTACAGTAAATTTGGACTAAACTCAATCTCTGAACGTGTTCTATATTCCCCAGTCTTCAAAACATGTAAGTTAAAGAGAGCGCAGAGTTCATAACTCTGATTCTACTTATCTACATTTATTTATTTATTTATTTATTTATTTATTTATAAAATTTATTGTCAAGTTGGCTACCATACAGAGTATACAGTGTGCTCTTGGTTTTGGGGGTAGATTCCCGTGATTCATTGCTTATATACAATACCCAGTGCTCATCCCAACAAGTGCCCTCCTCAATGCCCATCACCCATTTTCCCCTCTCTCCCACCCCCACCCCCGCATCAACCTTCAGTTTGTTCTCTGTATTTAAGAGTCTCTTATGTTTGCCTCCCTCCCTGTTTATAACTATTTTTTCCCCTTCCCTTCCCCCATGGTCTTCAGTTAAGTTTCTCAAGTTGCACCTATGAGTGAAAACATTATATCTGTCTCTCTCTGACTGACTTATTTCACTTAGCATAATACCCTCCAGTTCCATCCACATTGCTACAAATGGCAGGATTTCATTCTTTCTCATTGCCAGGTAGTATCCCATTGTATACATAAACCACATCTTCTTTATCCATTCATCAGTTGATGGACATTTAGGCTCTTTCCATAATTTGGTTATTATTGAAAAGCACTGCTATAAACATTGGGGTACATGTGTCCCTATGCATCAGCATTCCTGTATCTTTGGATAAATTCCTAGTAGTGCTATTGCTGGGTTGTAGGGTAGTTCTATTTTTAATTTTTTGAAGAGCCTCCACACTGTTTTCCAGAGCGGCTGCACCAGTTTGCATTCCCACCAACAGTGCAAGAGGGTTTCCATTTCTCCACATTCCCGCCAGCATCTGTAGTCTCCTGAGTTGTTCATTTTAGCCACTCTGACCAGTGTGAGCTGGTATCTCAGTGTGGTTTTGATTTGTATTTCCCTGATGATGAGTGACACTGAGCATCTTTTCATGTGTCTATTGGTCATCTGGATGTCTTCTTCAGAAAAGTGTCTATTCATGTCTTCTGCCCATTTCTTCATTGGGTTATTTGTTTTTTGAGTGTTGAGTTTGGTAAGTTCCATATAGATTTTGGATACTAACCCTTTATCCGATTTGTCATTTGCAAATATCTTTTCTCATTCTGTTGGTTACCTTTTAGTTTTGTTGTTTCCTCTGCAGTGCAGAAGATTTTTATCTTAATGAGGTCCCAACAAGGGACCTAGGTTTTTCATGCATTTTGAGTTCATTTTTGTGTATGGTGTAAGAAAGTGGTCTAGTTTCATTCTTCTGTATGTGGCTGTCCAGTTCTCCCAGCACCATTTGCTAAAAAGACTTTTTTCCATTGAATACTCTTTCCTGCTTTGTCAAAAATTACTTGGCCATACATTTGTGGGTCCAACCCTGGGTTCTCTATTCTATTCCATTGGTGTATGTGTCCATTGGTGTATGGTGCCAATACCATATAGTCTTGATGATTACAGCTTTGTAGTAGAGGCTAAAGTCTGGGATTGTGATGCCTTCCACTTTGGTTTTCTTTCTCAACATTATTTTGGCTATTCGGGGTCTTTTGTGGTTCCATACAAATTTTAGGATTGTTTGTTCTAGCTTTGAGAAAAATGCTGGCACAATTTTGATTGGGATTGCATTAAATGTGTAGATTGCTTTGGGTAGTATTGACATTTTAACAATAATTATTCTTCCAACCCATGAGCATGGAATGTTTTTCCATTTCTTTGTGTCTTCTTCAATTTCCTTTATAAGTTTTCTATAGTTTTCAGCATACATATCATTTACATATTTGATTAGGCTTATTCCTACATATTTTATGGTTCTTGGGGCAATTGTAAATGGGATCCATTTCTTGATTTCTCTTTCTGTTCCTTCATTATTGGTGTACAGAAATACAACCAATTTCTGTACACTGATTTTGTATCCTGCAACTTTGCTGAATTCATGTATCAGCTCTAGCAGCTTTTTGGTGGTCTTTCAGGTTTTCCATGTAAAGTATCATGTCATCTGTGAAAAGTGAAAGTTTAACTTCTTCTTTGCCAATGTGGATGCCTTTTATTTCATTTTGTTGTTTGACTGCTGAGGCTAGGACTTCCAACAGTGTGTTAAACAATAGTTATCCACATTATTTAGAATGCCTGACAAGACCAGCCCATGGAAACTCTACCATTCTTCTTTACCTACAGCTCATTCCCTCACTTTTTCTTTTCAAACTCATATAACAATATTGTTTTTGAAAAAACAATTTTATTTTAAAAGTAAAATAAGTGGGCTAATTTTTGTGTAGAAGAAAAAAAACGCACTTGCTTTAACATGCATCCATGTTATCTTGAAAGTTAGGCAACAAACAGTTCGTTGTGTTTGCCTCTGGGGAGGGAAACTGAGAATCTAGAGGACAGAGCAAGGGAGATTTTCCAAGGTATGCCTCTTTATATCTTAATAACTTATATCAATAAATATAATCTTTATTTAAAATGTAACTTTTAGGGGTGCCTAGGTGGCTCAGTCGGTTAAGCATCTGACTTCAGTTCAGGTCATGATTTCACAGTCATGAATCTGAGCCACAAGTTGGGCTCTGTGCTGACAGCTCAGAGCCCGGAGACTGCTTTGAATTTTGTGTCTCCCTCTCTCTGCCCTTCCCCAGCTTGCACGCGCACTCTCTCTCTCTCTCTCTCTCAAAAATAAACATTCAAAAAAATTTTAATTAAAATACAATTTTTAAAAGACATAATGGGGTGCCTGGGTGGCTCAGTCGGTTGAGCGTCCAACTTCAGCTCAGGTCATAATCTCATGGTCAGTGGATTCAAACCCTGCATTGGGCTCTGTACTGACAGCTCAGAGCCTGGAGGCTGCTTCAGATTCTGTCTCTCCCCCTCTCTCTGCTCCTCCCCCACCCATGCTCTATTTCTCAAAATTGAATAAATGTTAAAAAAATTTTTTTAAAGACATGAGTTAAATTCCCTACTCACCCCCTCATTTCACCCTTCACAAGTAGTCACTGTTGGCAGTTACATTTATGGTTTTTCTTCACATGTTGACATATTTCATCCCAAGATAGCTTTGAGCAGTAACTATTAAACTAATCTGGAGTTATATGCTACTGAGAATACATTTTAAAAATTGGGTTAATGGAGTTATATTTCTTCTTGAGATAACTTGGGATATGATAGAGTCATGAAGCCAGTAAAGAGAACCAACCTTATAGGAAATAAGATCCTACGTAGTACTGCTCCACTGGTCCCTGCATGACACCTTCAGGGTCCTTCCCTTTTATATATACATATGTTGGTGTCCTGGCCAAAACTGTAATAAAATTCCAAACCATGGTATTCCAATACACTGGACCATGTCCAAAAACAGCTACCGCAATTATTATCTTTCAAAATTAAAAACAAGAAGTATACAGAGGTAAATGTATGGCATAATTGTAAGATTACACGTGATCTTTCCCCAAAAAACATGCATGAGCTTATATAACAGAAAGTCAGGTAATGAAAATTACCCAGGATAAAAGCACCCTAAAAAAGTAACTATCATATTGGCACATTTTCATCAAAACTCTCTTTTGTAATTTTCATTCTGAAATAACAGTACAAAGAATTTCTATATACACTTTACCCAGATTCCCCAACTGTTGGCATTTTACTACATCTGCCATGTTCTCTCAAAATATATGCAAAAACAAAATATATACAATAAAAACATAGAGAAATACTAAGTATTAGTGGTTTTCCTGAACTATTTCAGGCTAAGTTACAGATATGATACCCCTTTATAGTAAATATTTACTCCTAAATATTTTCTAAGAACAAGGTCACATATAACTATGATATAATTATCAAAATCAGGAAATTAATATTGACACTGTATTATAAACTACAGATTTTATTCACATTTTGCCAATTATTCCAATAATGTCCTTTATTAAAAAAAATATTCTGGTCCATACCCAATGCAGGATCATATGTTGCATTTAATTGTCATACCTCATTAGTCTCCTTTAATCTGGAACAGTTCCTTGGATTATCGCTCATTGTCTTCCATAATCTTCACATATTTAAAGAGTACAAGCCATTTACATTGTAGAATGTCCCTCTTGACATTTAGACTTGTCTGATGTTCCCCCATGATTAGATTCAGGTTGTGCATTTTTGGCAGGAATACCACAAAATGGAAATTTTGTCCTTCTTAATGTAAGTAGGCATATGGTACCAGTTTGTCCCATTATTGGTAATGTAAACTTTGATCATTTAAGATGGCATCTGCCAGGTTTTTCACTGTTAGTATTAAGGTTAGTATTTTCAACATTGTATTAAGTAATTAATGGGGAGATACTTTGAGATTATGCAGACTTCTATTCATCAGATTCACCCAGTAGTTGTAGCATCCCTTGATGATTGCCTTAATCCCAACTGTTTGTGAAATGGTGATTTGTGTAACTTCCATCTTCCTTCTATAGTTATCAGTTGGCATTCAACTGTAGGTAAGCACTTTTCCTTTGTTGTTTGTTAGTATGGATCAGTGATTCCTGTTATGCCATGGGTTATGATCCATCATCATCATTATTTAAAATACTTTGATGCTCCAATTGTCCCAGATTCTATCAGTGGTAGTCTCTTAAAACTAGCTCCTGTATCATTTTAACATGGCCCCATTATTTTTTGAGCAATTCCTTACTTTCTGCAACAAGGTGCTCTGGGCTCATCTTTTGTTGTTGTTTTCATTGTAGTAAGAATACATAACACAAAATCTACTTTCTTAAATTTTTAAGTGCACAATACTATACAGGTGATTACTTGTATGATATTGTACAGCAGATCTCTAGAACTTATTTATCTTGTATAACTGAAACTTTATACCCAGTGGATAGCAACTCCCCGATTCCCCCTCCCTCCAGACCAGCCCCTGGCATCTACCATTCCGCTCTCTGCTTCTGAGTGTGACTATCTTAGGTCCCTTATGGAAGTGGAATAATGCACTGTCTGTCCTTTTGACTTGCTTATTTCACTTAGCATAATATCCTCAAGGTTCATCCATGTTGCACATGGCAGGATTTTTTTTTTTTAAGGCTGAAAAATATTCTATTGTGTGTATATAGCATATTTTCTTTACCCATTTAACTATCAATAGACATTTAGATTGTTTCCACATCTTGACTAATAATGTGAATAATGCTGCAATGAACAGAGAAGTGCAAATATCTCTTTGAGATCATGTTTTCAATTCTTTTGGGAAAAAAATCTGGAGTAGAACTTCTGGACCATACAAGAGCTCTATTTTTTATTTTTTGAGGAACCGTCATACTGTTTTCCATAGCAGCTGCACCATTTTTCATTTCTGCAAAAAGTGTACAAGTATTCCAATTTCTCCACATTCTCACCCATGAGACTAGCCATCTAAAGAGGTGTAAGGTGTTATCTCACCGTGGTTGTGATTTGCATTTCCCTAATGACTAGTAACGTTGAGCACCTTTTCATGTGCTTTTTCATGTGCCTTTTATGTATCTTCTTTGGAGAAATGTCTATTCAGGCCCTTTGGTTTTTTGCTATTAGGTTGTAGGAGTTCCTTATATATTTTAGGTGTTAACCCTTTAGTAGGCAGAGGGTTTACAAATCTTTTTTCCCATTCCATAAGTTGCCTTTTCACTCTGTCGTTTCCTTTACTCTGCAGATGCTTTTTATTTTGATGTATCCAGGCTCATCTTATAATTTTCCTGTTCCAGCTGTGGAGTTGACCATTCCTCCTAGAAGTCATGGTTCCTTTTAGCAAATGATATTTAGAAACCAGATCTAGACACTAGATTTTGCTACTGGGTCTTCCAATCTTTTCCCATATGGATTTTCTTAGTCATAATGACTAGCTCGTTGCAAAAAAGTAAATCTTATGATTTTATTTTTAAATATTTTTCCATATTAACATAACTTCACAAAATTTTTTAATGGTTGTATAATATTTTCTTGAGTGGAAGTAATGTAACACATCCTTGGTTTGCTTCTATTTTTCACAATTGAAAAACAAGCCTGAAGTAAACATTTCCATGTACAGAAAAAAGCGTTTTCATACTCAGGATTAAAAGCTTATTTATTTGGTGAAAGGCTATAATTCATTTAATAACTCTTGATACAATTTACAAAAACACTCTCAAAAAGGAGTGCCCCAAACCACAATGCATGAGACCATAATTTTTCTTTATCTCACATTTACTTCTACTGGGTATTATCATTAAACTTTTTTTCTTTGCTATTTGAGAAAAATATATGCATTTCTTACAAGTTGTATCTCCTACTAACAGGTGCAAAGTAAGATTACATTTGTAGAATAATTTAATCCATACCCTATGATTTATCATTTCTGTGAGCTAGGAACCTAAATTACAGAAAGGAGGCTTGTTCAAAGTCATACATCTAATTATAGTATAATGTTTAAAAGAAGGGACTCTGGGACCAACTATGTGGGTCTGAATCCTGCTCCACTGCTAACC
Source organism: Panthera onca (assembly GCF_046562875.1). NCBI lineage: Eukaryota > Metazoa > Chordata > Mammalia > Carnivora > Felidae > Panthera > Panthera onca. The sequence continues at coordinate 69,384,700 of NC_138347.1, forward strand.
AGTTTTGTAACTGTAGGAAAATTATTCGAAGTCTTCATCCCTCAATTTCCTCATCTATATGGAGATGATAATAGTATCTACTTCATAAGGCTATTATGAATATTAAATGAATTAGAAGTACTGTGGAAAAACACTTAAGAGTAACATCTACCACACAAGTGCTACCTCAGTGTTTGCTATTCTTTTTTTTTTTTAATTTTTTAAAATGTTTATTTACTTTTGAGAGAAAGAATGAGAGAGACAGAGGTGTGAGCATGGGAGGGACAGAGAGAGGGAGACACAGAATCTGAAGCAGGCTCCAGGCTCTGAGTGGTCAGCATAGGGCCCGATGCGGGGCTTGAACCCACAGACTGAGAGATCATGACCTAGGCTGAAGTCAGAGGCCCAACCGACTGAGCCACCCAGGCGCCCCATTTTTCTTTTTTTTTTTTTTTTTACGTTTATTTACTTTTGAGAGACAGAGAGAGATACAGCATGAGCAGGGGAGGGGCAGAGAGAGAGACACACACAGAATTCGAAGCAGTCTCCAGACTCAGCTGTCAGCACAGAGCCGATGTGGGGCTTGAACTCACAGACCACGAGTTCATGACCTGAGCCAAAGTCGGACACTTAACGACTGAGCCACCCAGGCACCCCAGTGTTAGCTATTCTTACCATTAAGATGGTCGTAAACTGTTTTTAAGGGGACCAAATTTTGTTGCACATTTATGCCAAGAGTGAGATAGATGTTTTACCAGGTTCTCTCATGTAATTCTCCCCAATTCTTTGAGGCAGGATTTTATACCTATTTACAACTACTTTATGGCTAAGAGAAAGGAGGCTCAGAGAAGTAGAAAGCACTTTGCTTAATATCACTACCATAGTAATGGCAGAATTGGAATGTGAATCTTGAAGGTGACCATGATTACAAAAACCACGTTTTCCCCTTGCTGACTGCACATATTCTGAGTTCATTCAATGTAAGAGAAAGATCTATAAGGGTGAGGATGCTCAGGAAGTACTCATGAAGAAAGTCTGAGCCAGGTATTTTTTTAAAAAGCATTAAGATTAATATTAATGGGGAAGACAGTATCATAGGTGAGTTGATATCAAGTGAGAGAATGAGAGACGGGGATATATTAAAGAGGATAAGATCACTCCAGGTAGTGAGTCTGTGTGAGAAATAGTTGATTCATTACCTAGAAATCTACTATATGCTATGTGCTATCCCAGGCCTTGAGGATATAGAGATAAATTGTGCAGTAAGGGAGGTATATAGATTAGGAAGGTCCCTAGTATGAAAAGCAGTTTAATAATGGTCAGCACAAAGCACAAAAGGGGGGAGCAAGGAGCACCCAAACAATGGGAAAGTGAGAGGGGTAGGGAAGGCTCTTGAGTGGCTCCTGAGCTGAGGGAAAAGATAGAAAGTGGAGGAAAAAAAAAAAAAAAAAAAAAAGAAAGTGGAGGTACCAGGAACAGAGGTGCATTCCAGGCAGTACAGAAAGGAAAGTGCAAAGACATGGAAGCATGAGAGGGCATGGGGCATCCAGGACACTGAAGAACATATCAGTGAACAGTGCTGGATACACTTCGAGTGGGGGCGGGTCTGGTAAGGAATGCACTAGGGGAATCAAAAAATAGCTGTGTTGACAGGCCAAAGAACTGAGATTTTACCCTGAAAGAGGATTCGTGTAGATTTTAAAGCAGAAAATAAATCATTTAGTGACAACGAGGGGGTGCTTTAGGAAAGGGTAAGGCTGTCGGTGGGGGCACTAACTGGGAGACTTTAGTTTTTACAAGTAGTTGTAAAATACCAGTAATTGTGACGGAAGACCAGCTAATAGCAACACTTGGTGGAAAAGCCAAGGAACTGTATTTGATGCAACAATATACTGAGCGTTGGAGAGGTTAAGTCACCCTACCCAGGACGGAGGCTGGCCTCGAACCGGCGCCCTACACCAAAGCCAACGCTCTGGAAGACTACAATTAAAACAGAACATACATCTATGGACAGTGCGGCTGTGTTAGGATGTTAACATTGGGTGTCCCCCCAACTCCCCTCTCCCGGCATTTTTAACGCCGCCACATTGTCTTTGCTTTTATTTTTTTCAGAGTTTTGCACTTCTCCTGGCCCTTGCCCCCTCAGTCCCTCTAAACCCCATAGTGGACGCCTCAGGTCCGCAGCCCTCACCTGGCCCGATCGAGATCCGGACCTGACCATCTCTCGCAGCCTCAGAAAAGCCCAGACGGAGAGAAGCAAAGCCAAACGATAAAAGAAATTAACCGCCGTGGACTCCCGGATCCCCTTGGCCCGCCCCCCGAGCTTCCGCTTCCGGGAAGGAGCCCGTCGAATGTCGCGCCGCATAGTCTCGTGAGTGCTGCCGGGTCGTCTCCAGTACTCCCAGCGCAGCACCCTGAGCTTGCGCAATAGACCCCTCCCGGCGCCTTGCTCGTCACACACTGGCAGAGAAAGTGGGAGAAGTCCACAGAACGCCGCAGGCCGGGGTTGGGGGGGGGGGGGGGGGGCGGGGCGGGGCGGGGAGGGTCCGGGGTAGTGGGGGCGAGGTTGGCAGGAGGGGGCGGGGTCAGCCGGGAGGGGCGGGGCCGAAAGGAGCCGGGCTCCTGAACACTTGAAAGAACTTCTGAAGAACCGCTACCCTGAATGAGCTGAGGGAAGAGGCGACAAGGACTCTCAAGGGCCAGAGGAAGGGACTGAGGGAGAGGACCAACAGGTTTCAAAAAGAATTGGCTCGGCTCGGTGTTTTGTGTGCCATTTTGAATGATTTTGGTTTTGATAGTCAATAAAAGTCAATCCTTGGTCTGGTTAGCTTTGTGTAATTCTGATTGCAATTTCAGAATTATTCACTGTGGCCCTTGATCTCAGAATGGTGCTCATTAGTTGGGATTTTGTTTTACTTCCATGCATAGTTGTTTGCTCTTCAGTCGAGGTAATTACTGTTAATGAAGAATGACTCCGTATTCTTACATTAGCATGCTTCACGATTTTTAATGGAAATTAGTTTTTGGTGTTTAAGACACTGAGTTTGGGGTTAATGTTTTAAATCATATGAGAAGAAATTAAATAAGCCAACTAATTACATTTTTTAATAAGAAGGGCTAGATTTTGAAAATCCTAATTACAATTAAAATAAAAACTCAGAAACTAAAATCATACTGATTTGGGGAAACTGGGTATTTAATAAATTTAGCTTTGTATTGAATTAGACTTGAAAACCTCTCCCGTCTTCATCCTTCTATAAGTGTTTAACATATTTACTTGAGATTACAGGGTTTTTTCCTTAAGCTGACTTGATTTTTTTTAGAAGCTTACATGGATTTTTCTTAATACATGCTTATTTTAGAAAATATAGATAAGAAATACAAAATCACCCATAATCCCAAAGAGTACCACTCTTAGCAGTTTGGTACATTCCCTTCTAGACTTTTCCCAACTGTGTATATATGTATAAATATATTACAACAATAGGATATGATGCATATTACTGTCAGTGTTTTAATATCTCATCAACATCGCTTCTCAGTAATTTACAATTACAAAATGGCTGCCTGGTGTACCATTTTTCTACTGTTTGGAATTTTATGCTTCTCCCCTCCTTTTTGTTTGTGTTTTTTTGAGTTTTTCTTTTTTTCTCCCTTTTTAAATTTTTGAGGTAATCGCTTCCAGGGTTTTTTGTTTTTATTTTCTCAAATGTTTTTTTATTGTGGCAAAATACACAAATAATAAAATATACCATCTTAACCATCTTTAAGCGCACAATTCAGTGGTACTAAATACATTTATAATATTGTACAACCATCACCACCATCATCTCCAGAACTTTTTTCATCTTGTGAAAGTGAAATTCTATATGCATTAAACAACACCCCATTCTACTCTCCCCAAAAGCCCCTGGAAACCACCATTGTACTTTCTGTCTCTATGATTTTGACTAAGTACCTCATACGAACAAGATTATACAGTATTGATCCTTTTGTAACTGGCTTATTTCACTTATCTTTTTTTTTTTTAATTTTTTTTTTTAACGTTTATTTATTTTTGAGACAGAGAGAGACAGAGCATGAACGGGGGAGGGTCAGAGAGAGAGAGGGAGACACAGAATCGGAAACAGGCCCCAGGTTCTGAGCTGTCAGCACAGGGCCCGACGTGGGGCTTGAACTCACGAACCGCGAGATCATGACCTGAGCCGAAGTCCGACGCTTAACCGACTGAGCGACCCAGGCGCCCCTATTTCACTTATCTTTAAAAGTTTGTCCATGTTATAGCATATATCAAAATTCCGTTCCTTTTTAAGGCTAAATAATATTTCATTGTGCATATATAACGCATTTTGTTTAGTTATCTGTTGATGGACACTTGGGTTGCTTCCATATTTTAGCTATCATAAATATTGTTGCTCTGAACATGTGTGTACCAATATCTCTGCTGGACCCTGCTTTCAATTTTGGGGGGGGTATATATTCAGAATTGCTGGATCATATGGTAATTCTATTTTTAACTTTTTGAGGAACTGCTATACTGTTTTCTATATGGCTGTACCATTTTATATCCCCGCCAACAGTGATAAGGGTTCTAATTTCTCCACATTCTCCCCACCACTTGTTTTCCATTTATTTTGTTGTTTATTTTTTGGTTTTGGTAGTAGCCACCCTAATGAGGGTGAGGAGGTATTTCATTGTAATTTTGATTTGCATTTCCATAACGGTTAGTAATGTTGAACATCTTTTCTTGTGATTATTGGTTATTTATGTATCTTCTTTGGACAAATATCTGTTCAAGTCCTTTGCCCATTTTCTCTTATTCTGTGGGTTGCCTTTTTACTCTCTTGATATTGTCTTTTGATGTGCAAACTTTATTTTCGTGAAGTTTTCAATTCATCCATTTTTCTTTTGTTGCCTGTGTCTTTAGTGTCATATCCAAGATATCCATGGCAAAGCCAATATCATGAAATTTGCCTTATGTTTTTTCTAAGATTTCTATAGTTTAAAGTCTTATTTGTAGGTCTCTGATCTAGTTTTAGTTAATTTTTGTGTACAGTATCAGCTAAGGGTCCAACTTCATTCTTACACGTAGCTATCCACTTTTCCTGGCATCCTTTGTTTAGAAAATTATGCGTTTTTCATTGAATGGTCTTTTGACAATGTATGTAAGGGGTTATTTCCAGACTATCTACTCATTGGTCTGTATATCTGCCATTACCCCTGTACCACACTGTTTTTATTACAGTTTTTGTAACAAGTTTGAAATCAGGAAGTGTGAATCCTCCAGCTTTTTGTTCTGCTTCAAAATTGTATTGGTTATTCAGGGTCTCTTGAGATTCCATATGAGTTTTAGAAAGAGTTTTTTTATTTCTGCTAAAACTGTCACTGGGAGTATGATAGGGATTAAGCTGTAAATCTCTTTGGGTAATACTGACATCTTAACAATATTAGGTATTTCAATCCATGAACATAGGATGTGTTTGCATTTTTTAAATTTCTTTGAGCATAATTTTAAAGTTTTTATTGTACAAGTCTTTTACCTCCTTGATTAAGTTAATTCCTGGATATTTTATTCTTTTTTGAAGACTATTGTAAATGTAATTGTGTTCTTAACTTCCTTTTAAGATTGTTCATTAGTTGTATATAAGTGCAACCAATTTTTGTGTGTTGACTTTGTATTCTGTTACTTTATTGAATTCATTTATTAGTTCTAACAGTTTTTTGGTAGAAACTTTAGGGTGTTCTACATATAAAATCACATACTCTGTGGACAAAGATTATTTTACTTCTTCCTTTCCAATTTGAATGTGTTTTATTTCTTTTTCTTGCTCAATTGCTCTGGCTTGAACTTCCAGTACTATGTTGAATAGAAGTGATGAAAATGGGCATTCTTGTCATGTTCCTGATCTTAGAGGAAAATCTTTCAGTCTTACCATTAAATATGATGTTCACTGTGAGGTTTTCATATATGGTTTTTATTATGTTGAAGTAGTTTCCTTGTATTTTGTTGAATGTATTTATCATAAAAGGATGTTGAGTTTTGTCAAATGCTTTTCAGCATCAGTTGAGATGATCATGTGTTTTTCCCCCTCCATTCTATTAATGTGATAAATTATTATTGATCATTTTTCATGTGTTGAGCCATCCTTGCATCCCAGGAATAAATCCCACTTGATCATGGTGTATAATACTTTTTTTAATATGGTGATGAAATCAGTTTGCAAGTATTTTGTTGAGGATTTTTACATCAGTATTCATAAGGGATATTGGTCTGTAGTTTTCTTATAGTGTCTTTGGCTTTCATATGAGAATAATGCTGGTTTTATGAAACGTGTTTTGAAGGGTTCCCTCCTCTTCAGTTTTTCGAAAAGCTTAAGTATGATTAATATTAATTCCTATTTAAGTGTTTGGTAATATTCACTAGGGAAGCCCTCAGGTCCAGGACTTTTCATTATTAGGAGATTAAAAAAATAATTTTTAATGTTTATTATTTTTGAGAGAGAGACAGACAGAGAGCAAGCAGGGGAGGAGCAGAGAGAGAGGGAGACACAGAATCCGAAGCAGGCACCATGTTCCAAGCTGTCAGCACAGAGCTGGACACAGGGCTTGAACTCACAGACCACAAGATCATGGCCTGAGCTGAAGTTGGCCGCTTGACCAACTGAGCCACTCAGGCGCCCCTGTCAGGAGATTTTTGATTGCAGCTTCAATCTCTTTATTACAGGTCTATTCAGATTTTCAATTTCTTCACGATTGGTAGTCTTGGTAGGTTTGATTTCTGGAATTTGTCCCATTTCGTGTAGGTTATCCAATATGTTCAAAGTACTCTCTTATATTTATTTCTGTAGAATCAGTAGTAATGTCACTACTTCATTTCTGATTTTAGTAATTTCAGTCTTTTCTCTTTTTTTCTTAGTCCATCTAGCTAAAGTTTTGTCGATTTTGTTGATCTTTTGAAAAATCAACTTTTGGTTTCATGGATTTTTTCTAATGTTTTTCTGTTCTCTATCTCTGCTTTAATCATTACCTTCAGCTAGCTTCAGGTTCAGGGTTTTTTTTGTTTTTCTTTTTTGGCTCCTTAAGTTGTAAAGTTAGGCAGTTGATTTGTGATCTTTCTTGTTTTTTAATGTAAGCATTTGTAAATTTTTCCCTTAGCACTACTTTTACTGTATCCTGTAAGTTTTGCCATGTTCTGTTTTTTTCATTGAGCTCAAAGTACTTTCTAATTTCTCTTGTGATTTCTTTTTTGATCCATTGGTTAAGAGTATGTTGTTTAATTTCCACAAATTTGTGACCTTCTCGGTTTTATTTTTGATATCTAACTTCATCCTATTATAATTGGAGAAGAGACTTTGCATGATAATCTATATTTTTAAATCTATTGAGACCTAATTTGTGGTCTAACATCTGGTCTATTCAGAAAATGTCCCATGTGCATTTGAAAAGAATGTGTATGCCGTTGTTGGATGGAATGTTCAATATATGTCTGTTAGATTTACTTGGTTTATTGTGTTACTTAAGTCCTGTATTTCCTTATCTTCTGTCTAGCTGTTGTATCCATTATTGAAAGGGTGGTATTCATGTCTCCAACTATTATTATATGGCTGTTTATTTCTCCTTTCATTCTGTCAGTTTTGCTTTATCTATTTTGATGGTCTGTTATTAGGATTATTCAGGACTCAGCCCTTTGAGCCTGTTATGGAACTTTAGGTCCCTCTAGTGTCATGGTTAGTGACTCTGCTTAGTCTAGGCAGTGTTATAATTTACAGCATTGGATCAATGGCTTTTCCAACTGGCTCACTTTTGAAGTGTGAAAGTGTCTGTTCATGTCAACCCAATTTCAGTTTATAGAAAACAAGCAAAGTTGCAAAATATATGAAAATCTAAATACACAGTTATGATTTCTAGCCAGGATATAAGAATCAAAAAGTAAGAAGCTGTGGACTGGATTATAAATTA